>NC_025701.1:4289042-4341493 GCF_000633955.1 Camelina sativa | reverse complement strand
TGATTGGTCGGACTTGGCTTGCAAGCATGTGGGTGAAGAGAGCAAGAGAGGTCTTGG
Organism: Camelina sativa; assembly: GCF_000633955.1. Lineage (NCBI taxonomy): Eukaryota > Viridiplantae > Streptophyta > Magnoliopsida > Brassicales > Brassicaceae > Camelina > Camelina sativa. The sequence continues at coordinate 4,341,436 of NC_025701.1, read as the reverse complement.
ATTGTCCTGTAGTAAGATAAGATCGAATGAGAGTGTTGTAGACGCATTTCGTTTTCCATCTCGAAGCGACCAATGCGTTGCTGGTAAAGAGGACAGTGTGAATCTGCTTAATCTGGTTTGAAGAGTTGAAGAAACGTTGGAGAAGATGAAGGGCGTCTTCAAGAGACAAACTGAAACCCGAGAAGGATGAACAACGCATGCAATTTTGGATAAAAGCTTAAGCAATCTACAAAGCTCACAACAAAAAGCTGACTTTAGTATGCAAAGTCCAAAAAGTATACGAAACCCAAAAAAACAAAAAAGACGAGTAATTTAAGCAGTGTTACTCACAAAGGTATAAGTTTGATTACGGTGCTCGTATCTCGCATCCGGTGAAACCGTCGCTGTATATAAAATGGAGAAAGATTCGAACTTTTTTGAGAAATTTACAAATCAAAAGTGTGAAGACAGTGGAGATATTTACAATCTGCTTGATCCCCAAAACCTGCAATTGAAATCTCAGATGATTCATAGCTAAACCAACTAGGGTTCTCCGGTTTGGTATGGTTTGATCCAATTTTATTTCGATTTCTTTACTATACGGTTTCGGTTCAAGCTAACCGAATTAATACCCTTCAAATTAAAATTGTGTGTTTCCACTACCGGGAAGCGAGAGGGTGCGGTTAACGCTATCGGAAAAGAATGGAGCAGAAGAAGGAAAAGGAAGAAGGGGAGCGACACGAGGAAGTGGCGGGGGAGATGGAAGGTTTTGAAGAGAAGAAAGAGAAAGCGGCGGAGATGAGTCGTAAGGAGAAGCGAAAAGCGATGAAGAAATTGAAGAGGAAGCAGGTGAGGAAAGAGATAGCGGAGAAGGAGAGAGAGGAGACGGAGGCTAAGTTAAACGATCCGGCGGAACAGGAGAGGCTGAAGGCGATTGAGGAAGAGGAGGCGCGGATGAGAGAGAAGGAGTTGAAGGAGTTCGAGGAGAGTGAGAGAGCTTGGAGAGAGGCTATGGAGATTAAGAGGAAGAAAGAAGAGGAAGAAGAAGCGAAGCGAGAAGAGGAAGAGAGGCGTTGGAAGGATCTAGACGAGTTGAGAAAGCTTGAGGTACTGTTAGGGTTCTCTTATCTTATTGATGCTCCCACTTTGGTTGCTGTCGAATTCATTGTAGGAGATCTTAAGTTTGAATTACATGTCCTTATTCTTTTGGCAGGCTAGTGGGAACGATGAGTGTGGTGAGGATGAGGATGGTGAATATGAATATATCGAAGAAGGGCCTCCAGAAATTATATTCCAGGGAAATGAGATCATTCTCAGAAAGAACAAAGTGAGGGTTCCAAAGAAGCCCGTAGTTCAGGTGGATGGAAACCAGGTAAACCATTATCTAGGTGAACATGCCTGCAGTCTTCAGTGTTTAGATTTTTTTTTGTCTAGAGTTCCAATGTGGAGTTTGTTTTTCAGATTTCTGACAGGCCTACATCAAATCCTCTACCTCCGGGAACTGAAGCTTGTGCCAACTATCAGAATGTTAGTTCTGCGCAACAGATTTTGGAGAATGTTGCGCAACAAGTACCCAACTTTGGAACTGAGCAGGTGCTTGTCGTATTCGTTGATTGAGATGGTATTAGTTTTAGGTACCATTCTTATGTTCTTTTAGTAACTTCGCTTTGTTGTTTCTCTCAATCCCCAGGATAAAGCTCATTGTCCTTTCCATTTGAAAACTGGAGCTTGTCGGTTTGGGCCGCGTTGTAGCAGAGTTCATTTCTACCCTAGTAAATCTTGCACATTACTTATGAAGAACATGTATAATGGTCCTGGTATTGCTTGGGAACAGGATGAGGGGCTTGAGGTCTGTAACCGATGTCTTCTCGTGATGCTAGTATCCTGATGATATTAGTTCTTCTCTATTACTTTTCAGCTTCATTATCTGATTTTAAATTACCACAGTTCCTCTGCCTCTTTTCTGTTTTGTTTTGCTGTGTGCTCTTGAATTTACAGAATTATGCTGCTTGTTTTTATTTTTAGTCCTTGTTACCGCTTCTTTAACTTACATCAGACATTGATGGTTCCCCTTCAGTGGAGGTGCATGATTATAACCTGGGCGGGGTTGGAGTTGCGGTTCACTTGTTTGTATCCTACCTGATTGATAGATTAGCTATTAGGTGATAGTTATCTCGATCACAGAAAATGTGGCTTCTATTTGTGCCCTCTCTTGCCGTGATAGCAGTACCAGAGACTGTAGCTTGTTTGTCAGTAATTCATATCCTGTTCTTTGAGTGTTTTTTAATTTGCTTGTGGGAGTGAATGATATGTAACAAATGATTCATACGATTCTCATTACCTCGGAGTTGCTTGATTTTGCTGAATTAAGAACAGAATAGTGTCCTTCATACGTGCTGGCTGCTCTGAGCTATTAGTGTCTGAACAGACCAATGCAGTTATAATATAGTAAGGCTGTAGCTATCCTGGTATGCTTGATATTAAAACGAGTGGAGATCACATGCATTATATTTCACCTGGTTTCCTTGCTTTTAGTCACTTACTATAGTTTACTCTTTTTTTTTTCCCCGGCTTCCTTGCAGTATACAGATGAGGAGGCCGAACGTTGTTATGAAGAATTTTATGAAGATGTTCATACAGAATTTCAAAAGTATGGAGAACTTATTAATTTCAAGGTTTGTTGATTTTATTCTGCCCCCTCTCTTCCCTTTGTAGATATGTGTTGTCTTCCGACCTTTTTTTCTACCCTTTCTTTTCTCAAAAACAAAATTTTTATCCATTTCAGGTGTGTAGAAATGGCTCATTCCACTTGAAGGGCAATGTATACGTACACTACAGATCATTAGAATCAGCTAGTCTTGCTTACCAGTCCATTAATGGTCGATACTTTGCTGGTAAACAGGTACATTGTTAGTCTGGACTCTGGAGGCTTGATTTGTGATACTTTGCTGGTAAACAGGTACATTGATAATTGCACATCCTTGTCAGGTGAAATGCGAGTTTGTCAACATCTCAAAATGGAAAGTTGCCATATGTGGGGAGTACATGAAGTCCAGGCTTAAAGTATGACTCTTCATCTGGTTCTTAATCTGAGATTCAAACTTCTTGCTTATCGCTAGTTCATGATTATCATCCATTTTACAGACTTGTTCTCGTGGATCTGCTTGCAATTTTATCCATTGTTTCCGCAATCCTGGTGGAGACTACGAATGGGCGGACCATGACAAACCACCTCCAAGATTCTGGATTCACAAAATGATTGCTTTATTTGGTTATTCAGATGAAAAGCACCTGGAGCATGAATTGTTAGGGTCATTAAATGATTCGAGATCAGATCTACAAACAGATTCACACAGGTAGGTAGCTTTATAGTTGGAGTTCTAGCTTTTGAGGATCCTCATCGTTAACTAAATTATCAGCGTATATCCTGCTTAATTTGGTTATGTAGCATCATGCTCATGTGTTTTGTTTCCATGTCAGGCAACCTTCAAGAAGATCTATATCAAGGGACCATGATCGTGCGAATGTTGGATCTAAGTCTTCCTATCGGAGCCGTAAAAATCATGGTGAAACTCGGGACAGTACTCATGGAGACAAACATAGTAGGGATGCCGTGAACTGCCATGATGGAGATGACAGCCCTAGCAGAGACGGTAGTTTAGAGAGGGAGATATATAAAGAACGACGGTACGCTAAGGACAAATTTCATCGTGATAGCAGATGGTCTGAACACTCTCCTGGACATAGGGTGATAAGGAAAAGAACTCATGGGAGGTATTCTGATGATGATTTTCCTGATGGAGATGACAATGCTAGGAGAGAAACGAGTCACAAACGAAAATCCATAAGAAGGACAGATTCAGAAGCTGAAGAACAGATGGACGATGAAAAGGACAGGAAACCGCGCAGGAGTTCAAGAAAATACAGTAGGGAAGGGTCATTAGCTGATCAAGAGGAGAGTCATGAACATGATAGGGTTCATACAGTTTGTGATAAGTCACAGAGAGAAAGGTCTAAACATCGGCATGAAAGAAGCAGCTCAAGATATTCGCACGAGGAAGATTCAACTGAGAGTAGACATCATCAGAGTAAAGGATCAGACCTTCGAGTTAACGGAGAAAATGACAGGAAGAGAAGTGTAGAAACTAGTCCTCCCGCAGAATGTTGGTCAGATAAAGAAGATAGGGGCAAAAGCAAAGAGAGGCACAGATACAAGTCTCAAGATCCTAACTCTGATCGAAGCAGGAAAGGGAAACGACGAAGTGGTTTATCAAGTGAGGAGGGTTCAGATAGAGAAACACACAATGAGAGACCTCATCGCCATAGAAAAAGAAGACGGTCACAAAACTCAGACGACAAGAGTCGTAAATTTGCTGAGGAATCAGAGGAAGTCGAAGAAGAGTTTGAGCGTTGGAGACCAGTGTGATGACCTCAGTACGAAACCAAATACGAGATGTTCTTATGACTTTGTTGGCCTCGTCATATCTTAGTTTCTCATCTGTAAATATTTTAGTTTTATAAGTTGAAAAGTTGAAAGAGTCGGGGTGAAAATCGAATTTTGTTATGTTGAACAGTGAAAAGTATAAGTAGTTCTTGCATTTTTAAGAGAGACGGTCATATCAGCGGATGTGCCGATGAATCGGATCAGCTCCGACGACTCGACGAGAGAGTGTTGTTTCCTTTCAAAATCTAAATAACCATAAGAACGGACGAGATGTTTGATGAGGCGTGACTATGTTAAACAGAATTATAGATTATAATCAGATAATGACTAATAATTTAGTATTGAAAAGAAAACTTGATTAATATATTGCTATCATTATATTATTGTAAATTTGTAATTCTTGAATGTAAAACTAACTTTGACTTTAAGAAACCAACTAAACATCGACAATTAAGGGAGAATAGAGAGAAACCAGCTAAACATCAAACGACTAACATAGCTCTTATAGTTAAAATTTTACTTCGTGGCAGGAGGAATTGCGCCTGCGATTTTTGAACATTGCTCTTTCAACATTGGAGGAAAAAATGGATTGATTGGGAGTTTTGGCAAGCAGTTGGCTTTACCTTCCAAAAATGCTTTGCAGCAAGCTGGACCAATGTTGCCAAATCGTCCACTAAGTATGGCTTGAGAAATTTCTGTGATACATCCCGGAATATTCATCAAGGATGACCAACATTTTGCAATATCGGGGAACTCTGGCATGCCGGGACTGAGTTGGAATGGAAATGGAAAGGGAAGTTGTGGTAGCTGAGCATTTGTAGAGACAACAACTGATATGATCACTAGAAGAAGAACAACATTCTTGATAGACATTATGAGAAATCTTAGAATTGATGAAAATATTAACTCTGTGTGAAGTTTGTTCTTGACTGATGAACAATAACAAGATCATTGCCCGTTTATTTATACGAAAACAGTGCTATGGTATTAATTGTGATGATCAAAACGTCTTGGAGTCTTAAATTAGTCGTTTTCAAATTAAAACAGAATCAAAACGTCCGATGATGAAACGGACGACATTAATTAAATAGTATTAAGAAGACGTATCCGATAACTAAGCCAGTACATCTTAATGAAACCGGTTTATAATACACACATGCACACATACACATTAACGTGTATATACGACTTCATGTTCATGATGAAGTGGGCATGGTACTAATGCTATACCATGCTTTGACTTCTCCTTTCCTCTTTTGCCACTTTTTGTATAGAAATAATTAATTTGCTACACCTTTTGTTTGTCTTGTTATTACATTGGATCAGAACATCTTAACACACCGACTGTATTTTTGGAATTATTTGATAAGAGTATTCTAAATATAATGTAATTTGAAAACTAGTATATTAATACGTACTTTAAATTTTTTGGCATATGTAACTCATACTTTTCTTATGAGAATTCTATATTTGACAGTCTTTTTTTATGGACTCGTTAGTTTTTTACAAATAACGTTTAACATAATAATAGTTGAAATATAACAGTTAACCTTTTTTGTTGACAAAATTTTTAAAAATTGTTCAAAGTAATTAATTATTATTATCGTGTGATAAACTGAATAAAAGAAGAGACGAAAAAGGACAAGAGAGTTTGTGATGTAAACATAAACAAGTTGTGACATGCAATTCATTAATACAGCAACACTCAGGCTGGCAATTTACAGATGGTTCAAATCAAACCTTAACCAACCAATCAAATCTGCATTTTCAGCATTCATTTATAATTGATAGTTATGTCTTATTATATTTGTTTTCTTCTTGATTTTATTCTTATTATCATATATATTGTTCTTATAAGTATAATTATAAAAATTCGGCGCGCAACATCACGTATCCTCTCATCTTGATCATGTCACCCTAACAAACTCCACAACACACAATCATACGTTTATAAATATTTTTATATAAAGATTACGAGATCTATATTATTATTTCTAGTTAATTACTCCTATATATTACTTCCTCAGATTCAGTTACAAGGTTGATAATTCAAAATAGATATGTTTGCGGTAAAATATTTTCTAGGTCTGTCATTAGGTAACAAATATGAGTAATATGACGCGGCGCATATCTTACATTAAGTTTAATGGCTCCAAACTTCCTAATTGTCACACTCACACAACAACTCACAACTCAGTGTAAGGTAGGATTTGTTTTATGAATCTAAGCAAAAACTTAGTTGTTTTTAATGGGGAAGCGATCAATTTTTCTTTTTAACTTTTTCGTATTGTTAGAATGTTTGTGCTTGATTATGCAAGTTGCAAAACCTAGTCCTGATAAAGGACGATCTACTATACTTCGTGTTAAGATGGAATCGTTATAAACGGACAAGGTTGTTTAGCCTTTGCCCTGACCAAAACGATTATCTGGGCTTATTATGGGGGCCTATAAGATGGGCCNGACCTAGTCCTGATAAAGGACGATCTACTATACTTCGTGTTAAGATGGAATCGTTATAAACGGACAAGGTTGTTTTAGCCTTTGCCTTGACCAAAACGATTATCTGGGCTTATTATGGGGGCCTATAAGATGGGCCAAGTGTGTATGTCATGATGGGAGAGAAGGATCGGATCAGCTCTGACTAGTGACCATGTTAAACAGAATTATATAGATCATAACGAGATAATGACTGATAATTTATTGAAAAGAAAACTTATTCATATATTGCTAACATTATTGTAAATTTGTAATCTTTGAATGTAAAACTAACTTTAGCTTAAGCAAACAACTAAACGTCGACAAGGAATAATAGAGAGAAAACAGCTAAACATCAAACGATTAACATAGCTCTTATAGTTTAAATTTTACTTCGTGGCAGGAGGAATTGCGCCTGCAATTCTTGAACATTGCTCTTTCAACATTGGAGGAAAAAATGGCTTGATTGGGAGTTTCGGCAAGCAATTGGCTTCACCTTCCAAAAATGCTTTGCAGCAAGCTGGACCAATATTGCCAAATCGTCCACTAAGTATGGCTTGAGAAATTTCTGTGATACATCCTGGAATATTCATCAAGGATGACCAACATTTTGCAATATCGGGTAATCCTGGCATACCAGGGCTAGGTTGGAATGGAAAAGGAAAGGGAAATTGTGGTAGCTGAGCATTTGTAGAGACAACAACAGAGATGATCACTAGAAGAAGAAGAACATTCTTGGTAGACATAATTGAGAAATCTTAGAATTGATGAAAATATTAACTCTATGTGAAGTTTGTTCTTGACTGATGAAAAATAACAAGATCATTGCCCGTTTATTTATACGAAACAGTGCTTATATGGTATTAATTGTGATGATCAAAACGTCTTGGAGTCTTAAATTAGTCGTTTTCAAATTAAAACAGAATGATGAAACGGACGACATCAATTAAATAGTACTATTAAGAAGACGTATCCGATAACTAAGCCAGTACATCTTAATGAAACCGGTTTCTAATCCTTTCGATTTAATTTTAAATTGATTTGAATCGGTTTGATTCTAATAACAAATGGCATGAAATAAAATGATATTTCGTGATGGACAGCCGGGACAAAGTGGCACGAAATTATAATGTTACCGTGATAATTCCTAGTGCTCAACCAAATAAATAACAACTAACAAGTACGTACATACATGTTGCTTCTTATTCGTTTTCCTCTAGAGGAATTTGGGAATGAAAAAGAAAAAAAAAACCAAAGCAAGTCCACAAAATATAATCAACGGTTGACTTTGCCTTTGAATGATTAGTTCTTGCATTGTTATAAGAGATGGTCCACTAATAACTCAACCGGCCATTGTTCCCGAATATTATAACAACTCCTCAGAATCGACAGTCCAAGCTGATAAACTAAGGTAAAGAGTACCACCTGGAAATATCCTACTTTATAGCATCTCAGAAATGGTATTTCCAAAATAATATATCTAAAAAAAAAAAAAACGTTGAAGGTGATGAAGTTTCAACAAGCCATAGATCGGGCATGGTAATTTCCGGATAATGCCAATAATGGTGATTAAATGGATACTTTACTGTAACATTAAGGACTACTTGTGACATGATGTGATTATAGAGAAAATAAATATATCCAGAGTACATAGTATAATCGACTGATAACATAAACGAAAGAAGTAATCATGTTAAGGATTCGATTAAAAGACACAAGAGTAAAACGAAGTTATCTTGTTACACCAATACACCATGTTTTTTCTTTTTTCTTTCCGTGAGTTGTTATTTGATATGAGTGATTAATTATTCATTTACTTGTGGAATGCTATGAATATAGTTACACAACCCACGATAAGTTAACAATGCAATTTGTGTACTACTACTAATCACAAATCCCAAAAATAATATTCATTGCCATAATTTTTGTAATCAAATGCATAGTTTTTGTAATCTCATCTTGATCATGTCAATAAACTCAGAACACACAATACTATAGATCTCGTAATACTATCTATAGTATTATTATTTCTAATTAATTACTCATATAGATATTACTTCCTCAGATTCCAATAACGAGGTTGATAATTCAAATTAGATATGGTTGCGGTAAAAAATATTCTTGGTCTGCCATTAGAGTAAATATATATGACGCGGCGCATATCTTACATTAAGTTTAATGGGTCTGAACTTCCTAATTGTCACACTCACACAACAACTCACACAACTAGGTGTGTAAGGCAGGATTTGTTTTAACTAAACAAAAACTTAGTTGTTTTTAATGTGGAAGGGGTCAATTTTTTTAAAACTTTTTCGTGTTGTTAGAATATTTTTGCTTGATTTATGATGCTAGATAGAATATTTTTGCTTGATTTATGATGCTAGATGCAAGTTGCAAGACCTAGTCCTGATAAAAGACGATCAACGATACTTTGTATTAAGATGGAAATCATTATAAATGGACAAGGTTGGTTAGCCTTTGCCCTGACAAAAACGATTATTTGGGGATCTATAAGGATGGGCCAAGTGTGTATGTCATGGGGGGAGAGAAGGATCGGATCAGCTCTGACTATGTTAAACAGAATTATAGATTATAATCAGATAATGACTAATAATTTAGTATTGAAAAGAAAACTTGATTAATATATTGCTATCATTATATTATTGTAAATTTGTAATTCTTGAATGTAAAACTAACTTTAGCTTAAGAAAACAACTAAACATCGACAAGGAAGAAAAGAGAGAAAACAGCTAAACATCAAACGATTAATCGCTCTTTTAGTTAAAAATTTTACTTCGTGGCAGGAGGAATTGCGCCTGCAATTTTTGAACATTGCTCTTTCAACATTGGAGGAAATGGATTGAATGGGAGTTTTGGCAAGCAGTTGGCTTCACCTTCCAAAAATGCTTTGCAGCAAGCTGGACCAATGTTGCCGAAGCGTCCACTAAGTATGGCTTGAGAAATTTCTGTGATACATCCCGGAATATTCATCAAGGATGACCAACATTTTGCAATATCGGGGAATCCTGGCATGCTGGGGCTGGGTTGGAATGGAAAAGGAAAGGGAAGTTGTGGTAGCTGAGCATTGGTAGAGACAACAACAGAGATGATCACTAGAAGAAGAAGAACATTCTTGATAGAGATAATTGAGAAATCTTAGAATTGATGAACATATTAACTCTATGTGACGTTTGTTCTTGATTGATGAACGATAACAAGATCATTGCCCGTTTATTTATACGAAAACAGTGCTTATATGGTATTAATTGTGATGATCAAAACGTCTTTGATCAGTCTTAAATTAGTCGTATTCAAATTAAAACAGAATGATGAAACGGACGACATCAATTAAATAGTACTATTAAGAAGACGTATCCGATAACTAAACCGGTACATCTTAATGAAACCGGTTTATAATCCTTCGATTTAATTTTAAATTGATTCCAATCGGTTTGATTCTAATTACAAATGGCATGAAATTATCATGAGATGATGATATTTCGTGAGATGATGGCAAAGAGTGTATTGTATGTTCTTCGCGGCACCGAATAAAAGAGAAGCTAATCGGCCACGATGACGATTGCGACGCCTTTCAGTGGGGCTGTGAACTCTGTTACGGCGGCGAGGACCGTTCTGATAACGGGGGTGAGCAAAGGTTTGGGAAGAGCCCTAGCTCTGGAGCTGGCGAAGAGAGGTCACACTGTCATAGGATGCGCTCGTACTCAAGAGAAGCTCACTGCTCTTCAATCGGAGCTCTCCTCCCCGGCTAATCATCTCCTCCTCACCGCCGATGTGGTAATTAACCGCCGACTCTTCCGTGTTTCTCTTGTCTTGTGATATTCGATCGGCGTTTCTAGTCGTAAAGCTAACTGCTCTTCAATTCGATTGCTGTTATTGGCTTATTGCAAATTAGATGAATCCGTTGCTTTCGTGTTGAAATTAAATTATTATTGGGGGCTTTTGCGATTTTTTTTAAGGTTTTGAGCTTAGCAAGATTTATATGGTCTATGTTTGCAGAAATTAAACACCAGTGTTGAAGAACTGGCACACACTATTATGGAGAAGAAGGGTGTCCCAGATATCATTGGTATATATATATATTCACACCCTTCTTTGTAACTACTAGTTGTTTTGGAGAAATCACTAAATTGTTCCTAAAGTGTTTGGTAGCTGTTGTATCTTTCATTGGTAGATCAAACCCTGAGATAAACGCTGCCTGCTTTATATCTCTGGACCTTTTCCTTTCTTTACGTTCTATAGACAGAACAGTTATGGCATTGTTTCCCTTTAGTTCCTGAGTATTCTAAACTTGACGTTATACCATTTGTTGGCATCTAAGAATTCCCTTCATTTTTCTCAAGGGTAGCAACCCGTGAAGTGTTGGTTTGATGTTTAGATGATTATCATCTCCTGCGAGTTTTAGGCAGAAAGTTTTTGCATTATTTCTACTGCAACTTTTGTAGTCTTATATCTTGGGAAATGCATGTTGCAGTTAACAACGCTGGTACTATCAATAAGAACAGCAAGATTTGGGAAGTCTCTGCAGAAGATTTTGACAATGTCATGGATACAAACGTTAAAGGGGTAGCAAATGTGCTGCGTCATTTTATCCCTTTGATGCTCCCACGTAAGCAAGGGATAATTGTGAATCTGTCTTCTGGATGGGGAAGATCTGGTGCTGCCCTGGTGAGTCTTAATCAACTCTTGCTTGAATCACTAGCTGTTACTGTGTGTGTGTTTTTGTCCTTCTAGCCAGAAAGGTAACAAAGTCAACTGAAACAAAGATAATTACTGATATATGGAATTACGGTAATATATTACCGTGAGCTAGACTTTGTCCAGATATAGTATTGATGTTAGATACTTTTCCCTGATATTGGAGCATACACTACTAAATTATCATACACGGAAATAGGAAAAATGGTGAGTTAATAATTTAGATGGTGGTAGGGAGAGATTGTAGCTTCACCTGAAAGGTCTATGTAAATTACTTGGTTGGTCCCTTTGCCATAGTCTGCAAAACCTACAATCATTCTTTTAGCCCTCTCTCATGTCGTCCGGGCACTTTTCTGGTATCTTTTTTTTTGTATATGTAGATGATGCTATTCTTGGTAGGTTGCCATACTGTTTCGTTTTGAACTCTTATCATTTCTCCATGTCAAACCTGATTCCAGTGACAGTGAAGTTAACTTTTGAAACCAATACTGGATCTGCAGGTTGCACCATACTGTGCATCGAAATGGGCGATTGAGGGTTTAAGCCGAGCGGTGGCAAAAGAGGTAGCTGAGGGAATGGCAGTGGTTGCTTTAAATCCAGGCGTGATCAACACAGAATTACTCACTTCCTGCTTTGGGAACTCAGCTTCGTTGTATCAAGCTCCTGATGCTTGGTAAGTAACACCCAACCTCAGAAATTTTATGCTTTTAATGAAATGTATCCGCTTGGCCTTTTTGACGAAATACTCGCTTACTCTCTAGGGGTTGTTACTCTTCTTGCTAATTGTAGCTTTTGGTAGGTAGTTATGTGTCATGTGTATGATATGCGTTATTTGAAGAGAGTGACCTTGTGCGTAAATCAGAACTCTTTTATCTTTTCATTTGCACTTGTAGATATATTTTGTTTTAGGTATTGTAACAACTTTGAATCATATGCGTGCTCTGTTTGATCTCTTTGTGTTTGTTCGATAGATCGATTGCCTAAAGCCCTAACTAAACCTTTGCTGTGGGATTGGAAATGTAACAGGGCTGTAAAGGCTGCTACGATGATTCTGAACCTTACAGCAGGTGACAATGGCGGATCTCTCACAGTCTAACAACTATGCTACACATTTTATTTTCAACTTGACTGCTATGGATAAGGAGCTTCTTCAGCAGAAGCTTAGAAGACAACCCTTGCTTTGAGGCTTTAATTAATTTGTTTGTAACCAGAAATTTGTCAATCTAGTACCTTCTTAGGTTCATGTACTTTTTGAGTCTCAAAGTCAGGGATGATATTTTCATAAAAGTCAGTTTTATATGACTAAAATAGTGAGTACGATATGTAACTGTCACAAATATTACATGTCAAAGATGTCTTCAACAACTTCGGAGTCTAAATTTTAACAGAGGCGAAACAAACAACACAGTTCATTAATGTTGAAAACTAATCACAATACTTCATTTGGCTTCATTGCCATCTTTCAGTCTCCCAGTCCGATTGTCATATACAATCCCACAGGCCACAGCGTTCAATCTGAGGCAAAATGTATTAATATTAAGGGAATTTAGTTAAGAATACTACGTTTGGATATAAACTTTTCAAATCTACCACAACCTAAAACTCCTTTTCTATTCTACCATAACTCACATGACAATTACTCTCTTGATTTTCTAATTTGGAGAGATGTAGAGTGGAAGAAGAAAAAGTTGAGTTTTGTTCGGTCATGAAATCTTTTAATTTGGTCTGACAAAAGTCAAAAAGATTTGACAAGAAAAACAAAATAAAAAAAATCATTTTTTTAAAGATTAAAGAAAGAAACAAAAATAAGGTTATTATAGTCTTTTTAAGTTATACTAGATGAGTTCCCGCGCTACGCGCGGGTTTTTGTTATGGCTTGTGTTTTCAAAATTGTTCATATCTATATATACATTTTTGAAGACATTTATTAAATAAATCCTGAAGTTCACACTTATTTACAATTATGCCATTAGCATTAAATATCAAATATTAATTTGGTAATTAATTTAAATAGTATAAAGACTTCGATTTCCAAAAATATATATATAGATTGTAGTATATGTATGTATATATTAATATGATATATTGGTGAAAAACGGATCAACAACTATTGTAGTATGTATGTATATATTAATGTGATATATTGATGAAAATCCAAAAATATGAGGTTATATAGATATAATTATTATATATAAAGTACCAAAATCATGAAAATAGTAATGAGTCTTTTAGTTATTTTATTTGACCTCTCATGTATCAAATAAGATATAGATTTTAATAAAATATTTAGTTGTAAAAGTTATATTTTACTTGATAAAAATTTGAAGAAATAATTTGATAAAAAGTGATTTTTAGCCTCACATACTATTTTTACTTTCACGGGTTTCGTATGATGAGTTTTTGCGGATTAAAAATCTTTGAACATGTTGCACGACCCGCCTAGCATGGCGGGTTTGGAATATAGATTCAACACTAAAAGTATTATTTCATATATACTACAGATTTGTAATCATAGTTTGGAAAATTAAATTATAAATTATTAGTATATGAACTACAAAATATTACATATACTATAACACATTCTTAATATTCAAAAATAAAAAATAAATACATATAAAAATATACACTAACATACTATATATTAGGCATATACGTCTGTTTAATTCTAGAGAACAAAAGAAATCTAGAATTTTATATTCTATCTAATAACAAGTTTAATATAATTAGGTTATAAACTTTATAAAAGTGTAAGAAGAAGAAAAAAAATTCTAAACAAAATTCTTAATTAATTAGAAAAAGTTAATTAATTGAGAATTTGAAAACTAAATATATTAAAAATTATTATTTAAAATACAATAATTTATAATTAGCCCTGTGGTGTACCGCGAGTGAAATCCTAGTTTGTATACATATTTTGTTGCTATAAACGGGATTTTGTTTTAAAAATTGTTAATTTTTGAATTTGATGTTTGTAGATTTCCGTTTGTTTTTCCTACTTTGGTTTGGTCTGTTTTTTTATGTTTTTGTTTTTTTTTGTTGCTCTTATTTAGCAAATATATGAATGTTGTACATTTTGTTTCTTAGTCATATAAACTAAATTCATTAACTTCATAATATTAATATAACTTTTTCATATTTCTTTTTAGAACACCATTTTTGTTTTTCTCAAATTATTGAAAACTGTAAACAAAGTAAGTAAATTGATGCGAGTTTTTTTTCTCCTTCGAAGTTATCCTTTTCTTTTTGTGGATATTATTATGGTTGTTGTTGGGAATTAGTATTCTTTATAGCTATACTACTTTGTATTCATTCCCAGCTAGGTCACTTAAGCAATTTGGGAAGTTATGTGTGTGGGCTCCATTTCGCTACAATATATAAAAGTGTATATTTGTGTTATTGTTATCTTAGTTGGTTGAAAGTGTGTAAATTTTGGTGTTTACTTACCATATCTCCATTACTGTCGTTGGTGTTTTTTTATCAGTTTTGTTATGTCATTGTCTGATATAACGAACGTAGCAACGCTCTCCCCATCATGAACTGCAAGCTCGACCTTGTACCTTAATAATGAAGTAAATCGTTTTGTAAATATGATTTTATTTTTTTAACTTGTACCTGTTTTCGGGATTACTTGTTTATTTGTATATATGATTTAGGGTTTTTTTTAATGCAAGTTAATCATATTTTAAGAACATTAAAGGTATTAAGAGAACGATTATGATTTTCTCTGTACTATTTATGTCTTCCAGATTAGATCTTTGGACGCTTAGTATATCTGGCCTATAACATCTGCGGGAAATTAAATAGAGTTTCTTGATTTTAATTTTATAACTACTTTTATGTATTAAAAACAGATGGGTTGACTGCTATTAATTTGTGGGGAATTAAATGTTTGAGCATGATTTTGGGCTACAAAAGTCGGGCGTGAAATACCGGGTAACTGAAGGTTGCTGTTGGCGTATGATACATATTCTGCATAGGTGAACATTCTGAAAGTTTCCTTTTTGATAATGCACAGACTTTCATCTTTCTTACAAACTTCTGTATTGTCGGTGAATCGTATAGCGTTGTTATTGTCGGTATAACCCTATAATGCTCATAGACCGGGATGACTTCAAAATTTCTCATGGTGTAAACTTGGCCTTCTTTAAGGAGATCCATATATTGAGGGATGCGACGATGGCGAATATAAGCTTGTATTAGGGAATCCTAGATGTTGTTAGGTGGTCAGGTAATGGTAAAGAATGTTTTCTAGAATAAATATCATATGTTGTCATTTTAATAGTGATGTACCTTTGTATCAAGGAGAAGGAGATCTAGACTCATAAGCTCTCCGTTTCTTTTAAGCTTCCCACATACGCATAAGTCGGACAGTAGTATGTTGCATACAATTCCCAATTGTTAGCTTATCTATAGCAATAGATTCATGTTGACGCTCTGAAGATGTTGATTGTTTGACAGCCATATTGATAGAAAGTGATTCCGATTTAGCAATATCAAAGTAATAAAAGTGATTAGTTTGGTTTCAGTGGGATCTATTTTGCAAGTACCCACCGAATTATTTTCTAAATTAAAAAGTGGTGAAAGAAGGTAGAAGAGAATGTAGCGAATGATCTGTTTTCTATGTAATTATGAACGAGAAGCTTTGTGGGTGGAGAATGGGTGTGGATAGGCAAATTTATATTGGTGTTGGATATTTTCTGTGATGTGAAGTTGAAGAATCTCATTTTTAACTAATAAATATATATAATTATAAAACGTAATGGTTTGGTTTTTTTTAGTTACCATAAATTTAATTTATATAAGTAACATGCACCCAACTCTTGCTATACTTTTGCGACTAAAGTAGATGAAAAGTTTAGTGGTTACATTCTCTTCATATTATTATGTTCTTTATTACTGTCGTTATAGATGACAATTAGGAATCTAATTATGTAATTTCAAATACGTGGTGTAATAGTTATATTTAAATTGTTGAAATGGATGAGGTTTCTTTTCTAAAATTTATTTATTCTATATCCAAATTGTTAAGCCAAAGTCTGAGTACGTTTTTAATATGAATTTTAATTGTCTGGTTGCAGCGAATTAAATGTCATACTATATATTTGTAGACTATTGCATTATGTAAAAGAATAAATTTGAAGCAGTAAACCACTAATAACCACACAACGTTCACGTACCTCTTTTGAGTTTATTATAAATGTATATATATATATATATATATATATATATTACAAATTACATGATTTGATGTCTAATTATTATTAATTTTGTTTGTTGTTTGTATTTTTTATTATAAGTTTATAACCAAAACCCTCATACTATTATTTCAATATTTTTCAATACTTTTATTATTATACATACTTTCAATCTTAATTAATATTCTTCAAGAGTATTTTTTTGTTTTGGTTATAAATAAAACACTGATTGAATTTTTCTTACCAATGGTGCTCCAAAATAAATATGTATAAATAAGTTTATACGTGGCGCACTCTTAAGTGCTGACGTGTCATGCTGAGGGAGAGAGTTCACCACTTTTCATAGTATAGATAGATTTGTGGTAGTTCTAGAAAAGAGTTATGTAATGTGGTAGAATCAATGAGAAAAATTTCCAAATGTGGTAGAATTAATGTGGTAGAATTGTTAAAAAACTCGTAAAACTATTTCGAAGTCATAGATAGGGGAGGAGCAATCGAAGAAAAGATTGTTAATTAGTTCCACATACAAAATATTATTTCATGTCATGTAACGTAAGGTAAGTATGTTCTAATATCTAAGATTAGACATGAAAGACCAAAAAAGGAAATTACAACACACTCACGTGCCACCACCAAAGGCGCGTGCCTGCTGATAGAGGTCATAAAATCGTTGAGGCGCGCTTACATATTTTATCACCCACATTGCGTAACCCTATACGGCTATACGCCTTCACAATTGTTAGTTAAAGAGTTAAAAAAGGAAAATATTACAATCTTCACGACACGTCTATATATATCTCTACGTTTCCTTCTCTTCTGCAACTCTTTTGGTCTCAGTAACATTCTGAAGCTAATCATTTCTTTTTCTCAAATATGAATTTTCTACTAGAATGTCAGATACACCAGCAAAAGCTGCCGCCGTCGGAAGGGATGAAAAACACAGTCAATGTCGTAATGGAAACCATTACTGAAAAGATCCATAAAGATCCGGTCACCGGAATCCAAACCCTAGTCGGATCGAACCACCAGGCCCACCCCAACTTCAACTTTAGTATCGAAAGCACCTGTCATAGTCACATCCGTGATATCCTCCTCGATCAGCTATCGTATAATCGTTCGTCAAGCACAATCTTAGCCTCACACATCGCTTCTGCTGCAAACAACTTAGGTTTTGGCGTTAACGGCTTCGTTATAACCCTGTTCGTGACTGTAACGACGAAGCGTGTCTACGTTGTGCCGTCGGAGTCTGTGCTTCAGGTTCAGAGGCTGCTTTGTGAAGGAAGAATCGATGGAGATGAACTCAAGAGATTGAAGATGGAAGCAGAACCGTGTTCCATCTGTCTGGAGCATCTCTTGGGTTCCAAGACCGGTGTTGTTCCCACACGCCTGCCATGCTTGCATGTCTTCCACGACCGCTGTATCACGAAGTGGTTCTCCCGCAAAAATACTTGCCCCATGTGCCGGAGAGTTTTGTTTGAATGATTTAAGTTTTACATAACTTCAGTTTTTCTTCTGCTAACATGCAACCTAGTAAGAGAGCAAGATCATAAATTTTGTATATTGCTTCAGTAAATGAGAAATCAAGTTTTCATCATTGTGATCAAAATAAAACTATGAACGTTTGCAAGTTACAATCTCTCATCTTTATGCACACACCCTTTGTATATCGCACCCACAACCTTGGAAATAATCCCAAATTCATATTTGTCAATTTAACTTTGAAGCTTTACTAAACAGGATTGTGGAGACGATTGAGCCAAGTAATTAGAAATGGATCGGGTTTGTTTGATTTTGATTGCACCTTCACACACACATGAAATAAATCAACTATCTATTGCAACTTGCAAGTATCAAAAATCAAAAACATCTCAAAAGCACAGTTGATATCATTCATAGCTGTCTCCAAGAAATCAACTAAAAATCCACATAATAGTAAAAACAAAATTAAGTAAAAAGCTTCAAGATCCAAAACTTGGTAGATAATCCTCACACCATTCATCATCTGCATACTCCCCCTGCAATTAAAAGCTTTTAATTTGTTAGCCACAATATCATATACAGTTCATAAAAAAGGACAAGTGAAAGACAAGTAGCCTTTGTTACCTAATCATTTTGTTTCAACGCCTATGGGTTTTTCCATTGCCTCTTTTCCCTGAAAACAAGTGTTTTGGTTTAAGACATGGTATAACTCTGTCTGCTTCTCCACGGCGTGCAGCTTTGTTCCTCTTCTTGTGAGACTTATTCCCAATCTTAATTGCCTTAATCTTTTGTGAAGAATCTTTGAAGCCTTCACCTGGTAAAACCTCATGTGGTGGCCTTGACACTGATCTTGATCTTGACAAAGATCTTGATTTGGATCTCAGACACATCTTCTTCTTCTTCTGCTGCTCATCATCATTCACATCCACATCCATCAAATCGTTACTCAAATCATCATCATCCACATCCATCCACATCCATTAGGACATCAGCAGATCAAGATAGTTCGAGAGTTTGGATCAATCGCAGGAAGCCTCGCCATGTGCTGCCTAACCTGCTCAAGATAAGCCAAACTAGGACCGATCCCTTTCATAACAGTACACATACGCCCAAGAGCTGCCACTTTTAAGCACTTGCACCGGTACAGTGAATCACCATACTTGATTAGCTTCACATAATCCGAGGCGATTTGGCTGATCTTATTCCTAACGGTATTAAGCTGACCAAGAGCGAGCTTGTAGTGATCTTTATCGTAAAGGACATGAAGAAGATCGTCAAAGAAGGGGTGAATCTCCTTGAGGCGAGGAAACTCGTCGATAATGGCAGAGAGCTTCTCGTTGAAGTTTGATTGTGTGAACTTCACTTTCATCATGTAGAAGCTACGGAGTTTGCTGATCTTGTCACCCTTGTGAACGATAGTTTTTGTCTGCCGCTGAGTGCGGGAAAGAACGATATCAACAAACTGTTTTCCATCTGGCACAACTGTTATCTTCTTGAAATTATACTTCACCATTGTTTTTGCTTATCTAATCTGCACAAGATTGATCATACGAATTAACTAGGGCAATGAGTGATCAAAACAGAACAACAAGTAGAGATCATGATGGTATGCTATATAATAGGAACAACATCTAGGGTGCCGTGCATAACTATATAACAGGAACATTTTAGGCTTATCAATCTCTCTACTCAATCCGCAAAGACCAACCTTGGAAAATGAGGAAAAGAGAGAGCTCACCTTACTAAGAGGAGACGACGGTGAAGTAGTCTAAGAGAGAGACAGAGAACGCTAATGTCTGTGCCCTAATTTGTCGCAGACAAGTAAATTAGGGTTAGAAGAGTATCTCTCTTTCCCAAGTTCCGTGAAAATGAAAAATAACGCCTCCAGCTTCAAAAATATTGCAAGAACATCTATTAAAATTCAATTAAAACACCAAATTTTCTAAAAATTATCATTTAAATCTGGTGTTTTACAAATTAAAAGGTTTAATGCTGGAAAAAAAGGTTTAATAAATAAAAAGAAATTGTATGTTGCTCATTTATTCATTTGGTTAGATTTCGAGGACCATTCCGATGCTATTTTGACTAATTTCAGGCTTTAAGAATTAATATTAAAAAAATTAACTTGGTTTGCATTTGCAACTACTACAATATGTGATGACTAGTTTATCAATAAACCCCCCAAAATTGTGTGATTACGTAAACTAGCCCTGGAGAAATTCTCTCAAGGCTAAAGCCTTAAACAATTGATGTAGTTCGATATCAACTTGAGTGTTATGGATTAGGGAGCTTCTTCAGCAGAAAGATTAGAAATAACCCTTGGTTTTGAGGCTTGATTCATTTGTTTGTGACCAGAAATTTCAACCCAGGTACTACCTAGTACCTTCTTAGGTTCATGTACTTGAGTTTTAGATGTAAGTAACTGTCACATATATGACAATTAAGCAGTTGCCTTTTGCTGAGACACTCTCCTTTTGTCCCAAAATGACATGTCAAAGAGACAAAGATGATGTCTTTACAACTTCAGAGTCTAAATTTTAAGAGAGGCGAAACAAACAACACAGTTAAATGTTGAAAAGTAATCACAAGACTTCATCTGGCAAAATACAATCCCACAGCGTTGGCAAAATGTATTAATAAACCAAACTGAAGTCACCTTCATTCGATCACCTTGTTTTAAGGGAAGTGAAAGTCAAAACTCAAAACAAACCCCTCTTATAATAAACTGGACCACAAGGGTGATAAAACTATTCCAAGTCATATATATATAGGGGAGGAGCAGTCGAAGAAAATATAGTTAGTTCCACAGACAAAATATTCTTTCAGGTCATGTAAGTATGCTGTACCTAAGATTAGATAGATACATATGTTTCCATGAAAGACAAAAGGAACTTTACCAAAAAACTAAGAATGTAATGAAGGGATCACTACAAACTATCAATCTAAGGAGTTGCAGCCGGGTCTAGTTCCAGACAACCTTCTGGTGCGTTATCAGCTTCTTTCCCTGTAAGAATGTAATGAGGCACCTGATGGGAGAATCTCAACATTTCTTCCTTTTGAATCTCCCTCACATCGTTTCCATCTGTGCTTCTACGGAAAACTGCCCTGAATCCTTCAGCTTTGAGTAAGAGAGTCACGGTTACACTTTGTTTGTCTTCTATATAGTCATCAAGAACTTCCACCATCTCATACTTGTGTTTAACTTCATCAGGGGTATTCTTGTCCCACTCAGGAGACCAATTTCGATACAATGCCCAAACTTGTCCCTTTTTGGGAAGGATATGAAGGAATCCTCTTGCACCTTTGGCGAAATCAACTTTGTGAGAAAAGGCGTTTAGTGTATCTGTAAATTCATGTCTCCCTGACCTAAATTCCCCACATGTTTTAGCAAAACCAGCACCCATCCAGTCTATGGGACCAAATTCACTGGTGCCTTTGGAATTGAGCCAGCTGATTTTCATCTTAAAGGGATTCAAAGAAATCACCTTATGGATGCGGGCATAAAACCGTGGCATTCCGTCGTCATCATCATAGGCAGCCCAAATCTGGTCGTCTTTGAAAGAACTTTCAGATCGGTCTAGATCAAAGTTGTGAAAGTCTGAATCCGGAACAATGATTGTCTTCACTTCATCATCCTTCTCTTCATCTGAAGCATGGGGAGTTTCATCAACTGGCTTTTCAACCTCATTTGCATTGCCACTCATCTTGCTCGTTGCCTTCATACTTTTCTTCTCCCCATCAGTTTCCCTCACCTTTGCTTTCATTTCAGAGATCATCTTCGGCAGTCTCTTAAAAATTTCTGTCTGGCCTCTTTCCATAAGAGCTTTGGTTATATCACAAGGTAACAACATTCCTTGTACATGAGTATGTCGAGAGCCTACGGTGTTGGGCGTTTCAGTATATCCATTGCCAACATTCCTTGCACCTGTCTGATTACCTGCCAATTGACCTCGCATTTGGTTATCGTCTGTCTTCAGCTTCTTGAAATTCCTCAGATCAGAGTTCGTGAATCCTCTAGCAGCATCCCTTTCTCGCGACTCCCCAAGCTCTCTCTTCAGTTGTGCTTGCTGAACTACATTTGCAGCTTGATTTGTAGCATTTCGGCTGTTAGAACCAGCCATTCTTGTTAAAGAATCCCACTGAAAATTATAGTTAACAGATGGTGCAGGCTCTCTCTTAGAAGAAGGAGGACCATATGAATTTTTGTTTGACGCTTGATTTTTGGAACTCCTGTGCTGTTGGTTAGATGAGAGGTTGACTGGCGGCTTCGGAACAAATGAAGGCGGAGTTATCTCTTGTGCAACAAAACCATGAGTACAGTTGGGACAGAGCAAGGTCTGGTTAAGATAAACCCTTAGATACTCATACTGCGTGTTGCAGTTGCCGCACTTTGTCCAAAAGGTACTACTCTGGTTGGGCATCGAAGGAACAAAAGCAGGCGGCGAACCCACACGGGATCTATCCATACGGGCAGCGGGCTTAGATCTGGCCCTGGCATTCGGAACTACATGCTCCCTTACATTATGAGTCCCGTTAGAAGTTGGCTGGAATGGTGGAATCACGCTCTGTGTTGTTGAGAATCGTTGAGCTTCTTTGCCCCTCCTTATGTTATATTCTAATCTCTTCGTCGGGTCAGACAGTTGAGTCCAAGCTTGTGAAAGCAGGTCAAACGCACCTTCAGCGCCGTTGCACTTGGTTTTATCCGGATGGAGCATAAGAACTAATTTCCGGTATTGTTTTTTGACTGCATCATCATTAGCAAAGGGATTCACACCAAGGATACCATACCAATCAGCATCTCCGTAGATATTTTTCTCTCCAGAGATATAAACATCGATAGCCGCCAATAAATGTTTCAGACCATCCAGCTCTGGAAACAAGTTTTGAGCCTTGTTAGCGAACTTTTTTGCCCCATTGTAGTCCTTCTCTGTAATCTTCCTCTCAGCAATATCCATTGCCCTTTTCGCTTCATCCTTGTTGCATTCCATGTCCTCGAGAGTTGCTCCGTTCCAAACTACAATCCTCTGGAAACTTTTTTGAATAGAGGATCTTCAACAGAATCCTCAGAATGTTTCGCACCTGTCTCAATGGAAAATGAAAGGAGCAAAGAAAGCGATTAGATTCAGAGGAATGTATACAGATCATGTTTAGGTGACCCTGATATGCTTCCACACGGATTCATTAAAAACATGAGGAGTTGAAAGGAGTAGAGTGAAAATGATAGATTTGTTTCAAAACAGATACACAAGGCTCATAAAAGAGAGATCTTGAGAATCTATCAACCTAATGTAATCAAACATCATAACAACAGGTTAGATCCAGATTTTAAATGAAGAGTCCTCAAAATCTATAACAACATTGAAACAGTGATGAAGAACCAAAAACTCAAATCAAAGCCACAAAAAAAAAAAAAAAAAAAAAAAANTATGATCACAGATTCCTCAAACTCTAATAAGAAAAAAACCTAACCTGAACCACAATTCACCAACGCACAATCAGAATTCACAAAAAAATTTCCCAGTACCATTTGCATCTCTTAACAACTCGCGAACAACAAAAGAAAAACCCTAAAATCATAGATTACTTCCTCGAGCAAAGTCGATCAAAAAAAAAAAAAAAATTCACAAAATCCAAATCGGTTCAAAAGAAATTGAAACATACAGACGTCAAAATCCACAAAACCAGAAAGAGAAAGAGAGCGGGAGAGAGAGAGATTGAAAATGAAAATCACCACAAGTGAAGCTTGAGATGGAACTTGGAGAACTCCAACGGCCGCAGCAGCACCTGAGCGGGGCTTATATATGAATCTCTCAACTTAAAATTCCGTTGAACTTCGAGATCCACAGAAACAAAGACAATGAAGAAATGGGAGAGCGAGCCCACCGTCGTACTAAGAGGAGAGAATGAGAGGAAATTGAGAGACGGTGAAGGAGTTTAAGAGAGAGATAATAAGAAAATTAGGGTTAGAAGAGTATCCTTTTCCCAAGTTTCGTGAATTTTTTGAAGAACAAACATCTACTTAACACAACAACACCAATTGTTCTGGAAAAATATATCTCATTGGTCACATTACAAAATAAAAAAAAAAAGATATTGTTTGTTTTGCACATTTGGTTCGACCGTTCGAGGGCTGATCCGATGCCGTTTCAACTAATTTCAGAATTTGTTTTGGTTTTGTTGTTTTGACCAAAGCATTTGCAACTATGTACCGTATATGATGACTATTATCAATAAACAACCCAAAAGGTTTGTGTTTTTGTAAACAACAATGGTTCGATTAATTACCCAAACGGTTCAAGATTCATCCTGAGAATCTCAAATACAAAATCATAGGGTGCTAAATAAAAATAAATGGATGCCCAAAAAAAAGTTGATAAATGAAGAAAACAAAAATTCAAACATGACATTGGACTCATGAGAGACTAGACTCTTTTAGCTGCCAACATATATGTGTGTGTGATAATATGAATATCTATCTACAACGAAGACAAAAACAGTAGTACAATCATCCAATCACTTTCTTAAACTAAGAAAAATATATGAGTGAGTAACTTAGTCCCGGAAAACGGGACTCAATGCGCTTCCGGTTTTTCTTTTCCTTTTCTCTTCAGGTTCTAATACCTGTAAGTTGAACCCGTCGGCGGTGGTGCTGGTGGCAACCTATTGGGGGTGGTGCGGCGGTTGCTACCAGAGCCTGGTGATGCTGCATCTCCATTCTGCGCAGGGTCACTGTAGCGACGGCTGTGACCACCGGAACCGTACCTTGACGATGAGTCTGAGGGTCCATTAGCAGCGGCGTTGAAAGCATTCATCCAGTCGTCCCCTGAAGAACCACCACCACTTGTTCTTGGGCTACTTTCTGTGGGTCAAGTGATACCGCAACAAAAATATATATTTAAACCCAAGTTTCATTGAAACATCTTTCAGATATTTTCTAAGCAACTGAATCCAAAACCGTAAACAGGAATGGGAACCCCTATGAAGAACTGTTATGGGAGGATAAATTTACCAGTGCTACCATTGTCGGAATAACTTGAAGCAGCCGCTGCTCGGTTGTCGTGAATGCTAAGCTGCCTAGTGAGCTTAGAAAGAAGAGAGGATTGTTTCTGGTAACGGTCTCTTCGTCTTTTGACATTTTGATCCTCTTGAATCAATGACTCAATTCTTTCATTGCCTATTGCACTAGAGATCAAATACAGGAGAGCACAAATAAGCACACCAGAACTTGAATAAAATTAGGCACAGGGAAGGAAAAATATATTGAACCTTATAGAACTGTATAGTTGATTCAGCATGTCTTCCTTTGATTTCTCCACTTGACAAAGAACAACAGCCTGTTCATGGTGAATTTACATTGCTTACTAGCATGACCAAGGAATCTCTGTCAAAGAAATTTTCGAACTTTAGAATAAGAATAGTTCACCTTTGGAACATTGGCTGCTAGGCTGTTAAGAACAGCTTCAACATAACCCCGTACTTCTTGGGACATCCACCGGAGTTCCTCTTCTGGATCGATGGGTTTCCTAACCATCTTATCCTGAAAAACATATGTAACAGAATACGACCAATAAATACCTTAAATGCCAAACATAACTTCTCAGAAGTTTAAGAGAAGAAGTATCATCATGCCTACCCATAAACTGACCCTTCTACAGCAGAATTGTTTCAATAGTAAAAAAAATCGACAAATGTTCACTAAAAACCTACTAAATAACTTTTATTTTTGCACTTTCAACAATTTCAACTCTTCTTGAGTAAAGTTTGTAACTTTCTTCATAGTGATATTGGTATTGCGTAAGACTAGTGAACGTATCTAGCATGTATTTAAGATAGAGGAAATGTAAGATGAAGATTAATCATAAAAGCTGGCCATGAGTGACTCACAAGTGAACCTTCTGAAAGACTCTGTCTCATGGAGACACTCCCCACTTGGCCTCCACGAGCCTGGATAACCTTTTGCAACTTATTAATCCACTCGTTTTTATCGACTACACTCTCAGCCTTAAGCACAAGAGCATTGTGAGCTGCAACATAATAGTTTGAGGAAAAGCTCATAAAAGTGCGTATAGAAGATTAAGAAGTTCGAATTCTTATAATGATTGATTTATGTACCTTTTAGTACAGTCTTGTAGGGAACCTTGCAGGTTATTTTAAATACAAGGCCTGGTCCTTTTAAATCAGGTCCATTTGCCTTCTTGTCCTTCGAGCTCTTTGACTTTTCTACTTCGTCCTCAGGAATTTCTTCAATAGTGCATTCCTGAGTGGATTAATAAAGTTTATGAAAAAGTACAGTTAGATAGATGGAAAAAATGTTATTTATATAGTCAGCCAAATTTTCTCATCGATAATAACAGTACTGTTAAAACATTGAAGCATAAGCTTTACAATACACAAGTCTATGTTACTTTCCGTGCGAGAAAATAACAAGGTGTATTTGGACCATTATTCTTCTCGATTTGTTTTTAATGTCTTCTCTAATTATACTTCACCTTAGGGAGAAAATAAAGCATACGAAGAGAATGATACCTCCAAAGTTATAGTGCCCCGGAAGTTTCTTTCTTCTTGTTTTTTGGTATAGCCAAGCTAGAAAAGGTAAACGGTAAAGCCAGTTATTAATCATAGTGCTTTCTCTTTTTGCATATGTGGATCAACACCTGAAGGATATATGTTTTAAAATGCTAACCTTTCCAGTTTTCTCATTCAGAACAAACCATCGCCTACTCCATCCATTTGTTTTTGCACTTTTCTTCATTAAGTACCCTAGATGAAAAGAGTAATTATTTGTTATCTACCTTGGAAATTAGTTTTATCAAATTAAAGAAAAAGACATGAAGAAATCATGCACTTGGACTAAGAGAAAGGGTTTGCAGCAATAAATCACGTAACGTAAGGAAAGTAAATCGGGAGCAAAAATGCAAAATGAAATTTTTTAAACAGCAATTGGGTAAACTTATACTATGATAACAAACCTGCTGTTATCTCCCCCTCAGGTCCAGCAGTTTTCAAACCAGAGACCTCCGGCGTCTCTTTATCTTGCGGACTTAGTTTGTCTTTCAATGATTTTAAGGTACCACCAGCTGTTGGTCCATCTGGCTGAGGACTAGTAGCCTGATAAACATGCAGGTATGACAATTTCTACATTAAATACTTTCATGTAAAATAACGTAAATGATTGAAAAGCATTTTCCACTACACGGATCCAAATTAACTAGAATTTAGACAGACCCTGCTTAAAAGGGACTGCTCTGCATCTTGTCCCTTCTTAGAAGATCGTCCTTTCAGCTCTTCCTCGCGACGTTGTCTTTCCATTCTGATGCAGTCAATACAGCATTGTCAGAAAAAGAAAATTGATTTTCAGTCATGTACCATTAGGAAAACAAACTAAAAATGAAAAGCAAGGTAAGCCAAAATACCTCCTTTGAACAAGACGGATAAAATGTTGAGGTGGTACAAAAGCGCGTTCCATATCAACCAGTGCAACGACCATTTTCTTGGCTTCGTTTTTGAAACCATCAAGTGCTGCACTTGCTATAGCTACAACCTGGTTGATGAATAGTTAGAAAGGAACAGCTATTATCGAAATGATAAAATGCTACTGAATAAAGCACCCAAATTCATTGTTACCTCTCGCTTGAAAGGAGGATACCTCCCGAGTCCAGGTGTAGCATTTGCAGATGCTGAAACTATGTCAACAAGAACTCGGTGAACCTAATCAAAAGTTATAACCATGTTAGCAAAATAGAGAAATAAGACAGAAGGGAAACCTGGATGCATGATTTTTAGAGTAGAAACAAAAAAACGTAGCTGAATCTACAGTAAGCTATCCTAAGACTAATATAAACCAGTTAACTGCACTAGAACCAGAGTAAACTTGACAAACTCACAACAACAGTCCGAGGAATTAAGTGTCAAAGTGAGACGAGCCATGACCAATTCACAATGCAGTAAATCTCTAAAATTCAATCCTACTGCATGCACCTAGGAAAACATTTAAATAAGCAAACCTCATCAACACAAAGACGTGCCGGGTCTTTAGCCAACTCAAGGACGATTTTTATCAACGATCTCAACCCTTTCTCTGGAGATATAAGGTAAGGTTGATAACCATCGGCCTCCAAAACAACCTGAAAAATTCAAACATCATTCTGACAAGTCCAGTCTCAAAACTTGTCTCGTGCAGAAAATTGTAGGAAGAAAGCAGACACCCACCCTTTTAACATTGTTCAAGTCAAAATGTCTATCCAATGGAAGCTGCTTGATACGGTTGGGGAAATTTCCTTCAAAACTTGCAACAACTTTCCAACCACTTCCCTAAACAAAAAAAAAAAAGGAGGAAATGTTTCAAAAAACAGTCATTCAGCTCAAAAGGGACTCCAGCTCATAAACTGAAAACAAACAAGTACAAAAACTGTATTTCAAACTCTAAGTGGGCTTTATACACATACCATAAACCTCCACTATCAGATTCACGAGAATCCTAACAATATAATGTGATCTAACCACACGTAGGTTAGCAAGAGACTTTCCACTACACTAGCACAAAATCTGAAATGGCTGATTACTAATATAGGTCACCCTCACAATATTCTTGAATTTTCGACTAAATCTAGTTCACTTATGTAAGAAAGTACTTACTTCACCACCAGCCACGTGGAGAAGAAATTTGTCTTCAAACTCACGGCAAAGCTCCAAAGCTATAGCCCTTGTACCTTCAGCACTGTTAACTAGTTGTTCACCAAGCCTCGCTAGCTCATCCTGCACTATTTGAGACTTACCCTGGAGCCTGTATAAAGAATTTTAAATTCATATATATTCAAATAACCTATGTCATTGTAAAAATTATGAAGAAAATAAATATGTTGCGAGAAGCAATACCCGGACAAGATACTGGGAAGCCTGAGCTTCATTCTGCTACGAATCTGGCTTGCAAGGGTGTCAACCAAGGCAATTCTGCCAAGCTTACTTTGTGGAGCCCCAGTCAAAATGGACTTAAGACTTTCACTCTCAGCGCGCCAAGCAGTTTCTAAAGAGTTCTCCCCACTTCCAGACTGTGCTGACGCAATTGAAACGGATTGGCCAATGATAGCTACCCATGGAATGTCAGTTGTTTTTGGAGGTCCTTGATTTGAAAGAAGAGCCTGAACAGCTGCAAGGGCTTTCGAGTTCTCTGCTGCCTGGTCAATTTTTCCGATAATGCCTATCGTCCTAGTACCTATATGTAGGGAGGAGTGAAGACAGCTAATGAGTATTTTAAGCAAAGTGAAGTGATAATAGGCTGGTAAATCAACAGTTATTATTTATTAGGTATAAAATAGTAAACAAAATAAGATAAGACAGATCGGAAATACTGATGTACTCACTCTCTGGANTAAATTCATATATATTCAAATAACCTATGTCATTGTAAAAATTATGAAGAAAATAAATATGTTGCGAGAAGCAATACCCGGACAAGATACTGGGAAGCCTGAGCTTCATTCTGCTACGAATCTGGCTTGCAAGGGTGTCAACCAAGGCAATTCTGCCAAGCTTACTTTGTGGAGCCCCAGTCAAAATGGACTTAAGACTTTCACTCTCAGCGCGCCAAGCAGTTTCTAAAGAGTTCTCCCCACTTCCAGACTGTGCTGACGCAATTGAAACGGATTGGCCAATGATAGCTACCCATGGAATGTCAGTTGTTTTTGGAGGTCCTTGATTTGAAAGAAGAGCCTGAACAGCTGCAAGGGCTTTCGAGTTCTCTGCTGCCTGGTCAATTTTTCCGATAATGCCTATCGTCCTAGTACCTATATGTAGGGAGGAGTGAAGACAGCTAATGAGTATTTTAAGCAAAGTGAAGTGATAATAGGCTGGTAAATCAACAGTTATTATTTATTAGGTATAAAATAGTAAGCAAAATAAGATAAGACAGATCGGAAATACTGATGTACTCACTCTCTGGATCATACTCTTTTGCAATCTTCAGGGCTTTGGATGATGAAATTTCAGATGCCTGGCTAGCAGGCACTATAACCAGCAGTATGGCGTCATTGTGTTGCACGTACTCGGCAATCTTGCAAGGAGATCGAAGAAACAAACGACAATTTCAGAAGGACAAACATGATAATGAATCTTTGTTAGCACTTCAGTAGGAAATCTGATAAAAATAGTAGAAAGCTTATGTTTTCTTGTCAGGTAAATTAAGGTATGACAAAGGCATTAAGTAGTTCCAAGGCTCACCATTGACTCGTCCACAATTCTCTGGTCCAGTCCAGGCAGATCAACTAATTTCAATGGTGGAGCTGAAATGTAAAGGGTAAATGCACTATGTTATGATAATCAAAGAAAATTTCAAACAAAATCCAGGTCATGTCATCATTCATGTTCAAAAGAGTAGTATTTATTTTAAAGCTCCGTAAGATATATAATCTGATACCCACCAACTTAAATCTACAAGCTCTAAACCAGTATACTAAATTGAATATAGAGGTGGCAAGTTATTACAGCTAACCAGTTCACTGATATCAAACACATATTCATCTGCCCAACTTAGGTTAGCTACGGATGTGCTACTTATGCTTGTGAAAATAAAACGAAATTTACCTGTGCTGGTACGAAGTTTTAAGTTTATTTCATCACGATTCTTCCCCGATGCCCCTTTGCTAAGTCTATCTTGTAGAGAATGTCTTAGAGCACCTGCAATACACCCATGTAGAAAACAATGTTGATAATATGGGAGCATTGGTACCGTTGGTAAATTGCATATGTTTCATAGAGGGAGACTTACTTGCAGAAACTTGTTGAGATTTACTGTCGATTTGCAAGATAATAGCCTTGCTGCTTAAAGAACTCTCCCTGCTCAATTCAATTATTATAGGAGCCCGAGTAGCACCATTCTCACCCGTCGGCTGTTCATAACAAGTGTAGTAGGAACAACAGAAGTGGTCAGTATCATTTTAAGGTATGAGCCAATAATAACCATACGAAAATCCCATAGATTCGATGGACAACTTACCAGTACTGGATGCCCAATTAAACTGTTTAACACTGCTGACTTTCCAGCTCCCTGGTTCAATATGCAAAACAAAAGAGATAAGTTACATATATCAAACTAACATCTCCGGCTAGTTTCACCTGCACCAGTTCCTCCCGGATTGTGATCTCATGTAACCATATATATCCACTAAATTAAGAAACAAGCTCCTTGCATTAATATGTCCTAGCAAAGCTCTAGATTCCAGGAATAATCGATTTAAACAAAAAAACCTAATCTAGATCCGAAAGATCCACGAAATCGCATCGAACATCTAACACTCGAAGACAGCATAAGAACCAACCAAATCGAGGAGCAGAGAGCAGAGAGCGATGAACTAACCACATTCCCAAGCGCTACGACGTTGAGGAAAGTGGAAGGACGCTTGGAAGAAGAGGTCTCGTCGGGATCTTCATCGGCGAGCAGAGACGCCGCCTGTTTCATCGAATCTGAGAGCTGAGATAACTCATCGATCGCCTCCATCGCGACTTACAAAAGCCCTCGGCGAATCGAGATCGAGTAACCGATTCAAAGTAAGAGATCTGGAAGGAAGAAGGAAGCCACTCGATTAGATCTGACCAGAACCGAAACTGGCGGCGTATTTTTCCCCGGCGAGAAGAGGGCCGGTATAAGGAATCCGGTCCGCGACGGTGTTGAGCTAAGATTTTTCGTCAAGGGAAAGCAGAAATGAAAGAAGACGAGGTCATAAAGAGGACATAATAAGGAATCACAGAGAAACTGAGACACAAGATTCAAATTTCAAAAAGAGTTACAAAAATCATATCTTTTTCTAGAACTTAAAAAAAAAAAAAAATAAATAACATTTATCGAACTCAAGTGCTTCATCTTTTTTCTTACTTTTAAAAAAAAAAATTCCAACAAATGTGATGTTGATACAAATCCTTAATTTTAATACTTCAGTATTACCAATTTCGTTGATATTGACCAATATTTATGTGCCAAAGATATATAAGGCCCAATATATATTTGTTTTGCAAACAACAACAAAAATCTTCATCACAAAAATCATTAGGCAAAACAAAAAAAACTTTTGTTGTTGTTATCATCAAACATCTCCTTGTCCATGTTAACAACGTAATTTTTTGAACTCAATTTGTGATTTTTTTTGTGTGTGCTAAATCTCATATTCCATTTGTGAGAAGTGTCATCTATCATACCTTCCAACATCTTAGGACTAGTTTGGCAATGTTGACAATTCTTTGTGATGTGTATTGTATTGTCAAAGAAAAAGAAACATTGAACATAATAATATTCAAACAATATTTCCAAGCTAGCTATATAAGAAATTTCTAGGCACACGTCTTATCGATACAAATTTTGAAATATCATTATTGTAGTAGGGATGATGATGGGTTTTAGTTCTTCCACTATGCTTTACATTAAACTTGTATGTCATAAAAATGAAGAGACACATGACACAGTCCATGATTGGCTGAGTAAATTAATAACATTGAACTCCAAATATAAATTTGTAGAAATGTAACTGCAGTGTTAAAAAATAATCTATTAGGAGTATTAGATAATCTATAAGTTTGACTAATGGAAATCTAATTTATCTATAAAAAAATTGAAATGTCGGACCGAAGAGTTGACGAGCACTAAACCCACGTCAAAGGCAAAACGTGGGCCCACCGGCCCAATAACTTAAAAGCAACCTATAGGTTCTTCCCACCTGGCATGATCTTCGGAGTTTTTTGAACTCGTTATGTTTTCGACGTGGAGTTTTTTAAACTCAATTAATCTAATTAAACAAATCCGAATTAATTTTGTTCTTTTATATACGTATAATAAGATCAAAATCAACCACACAGACACAGACATAGACAGAGACATAGATTTATTATGGATTTCTAACTAGAAGAAACAAA
The DNA here is from genome assembly GCF_000633955.1 of Camelina sativa. Lineage (NCBI taxonomy): Eukaryota > Viridiplantae > Streptophyta > Magnoliopsida > Brassicales > Brassicaceae > Camelina > Camelina sativa. Next base: position 4,308,250 of record NC_025701.1, on the reverse strand, counting down.
AAACCAGATTTGTTTATGTTTCTTCTTCTTCCTCCTCAATTCTTTGATCTGTTTCAGTGCAGTCACCCGTTTCTCCACTTTATACGAATATACGTATTTCCCAGAGATCTTTAATTCCCATCTATTTATTTCCTTTTTTTCCCAAAATTTGATTTGATCCTTTGTTTCAAAATTAGGAAACTTTCTGAAAGGATATGGATTTGTGCTTGAAACAAACAGATTCTCTTTAAAATCATTCATATGAATGTTTCCCTAAAAACTTTAATTTTTTTTTGGGGAACAGTGTGAAGAGAAAAAAAGATTGGATTTTTATTTTTTGTTTTTCGTGAAAAAAAAAACAATGGCGAGAGGAGGGAAAGAGGAAGGAGAAAAGCATATAGGGTTACTAAAGCTGGCTCAAACGCTTTCGTTTTTGCTTATTTTCATGGCCGGAATCATCATCGGCCTCGCCGCTAGCTCTCACATCGATCGCTACTTCAATTCTTTGCCAAGGATGTTCTCGTCATCAACCCATCTACAGTTTTCGACTACTCCTGATTACTCCAATTGCACAGTCATCCACCGTGATTGTAACGACGAGAACGACGACGACGGAGGAGTCAAGGCGGAGAAACCAAAGGTTCGAGATTGTTGGAGCATTGATGGGTTTGTTCGGCCTGAGAATCTTAGTCATGGGATGAGTGATGATGAGCTGTTCTGGAGAGCTTCGATGGTTCCGGTGAAGGAAGAGTTTCCGTACGATAGGGTTCCTAAAGTGGCCTTCTTGTTTCTTACCAGAGGGCCTTTGCCTATGCTTCCGTTGTGGGAGAAGTTTTTTAAAGGCAATGAGAAGTATTTATCTGTTTACGTTCACACGCCTCCTGGATATGACATGAATGTCTCTCGTGATTCTCCGTTTTACGACCGCCAGATCCCTAGCCAGGTATGTTTTGATGCAGTACAGTGAATGTTGTTTGTGTCTTGTTTGTGTTTCTCTGTGGATTAGTACAAAACAAATACATAGTTTTCCCAGTGATTTACCTTTAGAATACAAGAACAGAGTATTGGATAAGTAGATGAGCTTTATAGTGCAGTCTTCCATTCTCTTTACCAACTCTCATGGGTCTTCTAGTTTATTCTTGTACTCTGGCATAATTAGCACATACGGGGTGTAGATATTTAGTCATTCTGGATCATAGATATCTAGTAGTTTAGAGAAACCACATGTAGATCTAGTCGGCATGAGAGAATCGAAGTTGCATTGGTGCGTGATTACATATTTAGGAAACTTTTTTAGGTTGGTGCTTAGGATTTGAACTTTTCAGTTGTTCTTTCATTTGGAGTTACATTTATTTATAGGTTGTGTATAGATGAAAATTTGTTACTCTTGCGCATTAGTTTGAGTTGGCCATCTATGTCTTATGCAGCTTCAAGTGGTGTGACACAGCCTTTAAAGTTCATGGGTAATTTTGCTATTATGTTATGATGTGGAACATAGCTGGTTTTAGAATTAGGACTGGGAACAACTTTATTCTCTTTCATTGTCTGGACATGTCGCTATGATCTTGGTAACTGCACAAGGCTTCCTTTTTCATGACACTGAAATCGGTTTTGTAATTTTCTTTGGTTGATGCAACCTGGTCCATCTCATACTCTGACAATACTTTGATGGATCATGAATAGTCTGTATTTCTATGCTAGATCTAGTCAAATCAAGAGAAACTGTTTTGTTTCTGATGGTTTTCTATACTTATAAAATTTTGCAGAAAGTTGAATGGGGATCGCCACTATTGACAGACGCAGAGAAGCGTGTTCTAGCCAACGCATTGCTGGACTTCTCAAATGAGCGTTTTGTGCTTCTCTCAGAGAGTTGTGTCCCAGTCTACAACTTTTCAACTGTCTACAATTACCTAATAAACTCTGCTTATAGTTTTGTGGACTCTTATGACGAGCCAACACGTTATGGACGTGGCCGTTACAGCCGGAAGATGCTCCCAGATATCAAACTCCATCACTGGCGGAAAGGGTCTCAGTGGTTTGAAGTAAACCGTAAAATCGCCATCTACATCATCTCAGACTCGAAATACTACTCATTATTCAAACAGTTCTGCAGACCAGCTTGTTACCCGGACGAGCATTACATCCCAACTTTCTTGAACATGTTTCACGGTTCAATGAACGCTAATAGAAGCGTGACATGGGTTGATTGGTCCATAGGCGGTCCGCATCCAGCTACATATGCTGCAGCTAATATCACAGAAGAGTTTCTACAGTCAATAAGGAAGAACGAGACGGATTGTCTTTACAATGACGAGCCAACTTCGTTATGCTTCCTATTTGCTCGCAAGTTCTCTCCTTCTGCCTTAGCTCCTCTTATGAATCTGAGCTCTACTGTCATGGGATTTTGAGAAAAACATAAATTCATTTCTTTCTTCTTCTTCTTTCTACTTTTTATAGGGATGAGATGAGGTTCTTCTACGATATATATATATTACACATAGGACTCTTTTTTCTTTATTTTTTGGTTATTATTAGTCTCCTTTGGTTATGATCTCTTCATTTTATTTTGGGGTTTTATAGAGATGATCGTAAAGGTCAAGCCTTTTTTTGTATGTAAGAGCTTTACTTGTGCCGCCGACCTGCAGAGCTAATCTAGTTTTATAGATTACGAATATACTATATTCTTTTTCATCACTTTTTGGAAGAAAATATATTTTAATGTTTTGATTAATGTTAGAAGCCATTGGAAACTTGAAGAGAACCATACACGATACAAGTGAAACAAAGGACAACGGTAGCAACAGTTTTACTTGGCTGTGTGTAACTGCACCGTTAAAATAAGGGGTACGATCGTGATTTAGAAAACCCCGTGAGATCCGAATCTTCCTTCTCTCAACAAATACCCTCTCATGGCCAGCCACCACACACAGATGTAGCCCTAAAATTTTTGTTTCTTGATACAACTTAAAAGACTACTGTTAGGTTGATAAAGTAGGGTTTTGATTAAGTGGTATCAAGGCCTATATAATGGTCTCTATTGATTAATGAGAAGGGAAGCCCCAAGAATTAATCGAGATAGAGAATTAGGGTTAATACATCTTTCTAAATTCTCAAGCAAAGAAAGGTTCATAACATTTCTATCTCGATAGGAGTCTATGGCAACGTACTACGGTAAGATCTCTCTCTCTTGTGCTCCAAGTCAATTCAAGTTGATCGGTCTGATGGTTTCCTAATTGTTTCGTCGTCCGTTTTGGCAGATGCTGACACGTGCGTCTTCTGGGACGTCGTTGATTTCCCAGTCCCTGAGGATCGCATGTTGGAGTCGTTTCGTAGTAAAGTCGAACGAGCGCTTCGGATGGAGGGGTATATTGGTAAACTGAAAATCCAGGCTTATGGTGGTGCAGATGCAGATAGGATGAATTTTCTCTGTGCCAAAATGGAGCTTGTACAACAAGGTGAACAAATTAATTCAAGTCCTCCGATCCTCTTTAATATATGTATTCATGATCCTCTTATATATGTATTTAATGTAAGACTTTGAACTCTCAAAGTGTTTAGGATCAGACAACAACAGATGTTACTCTGTTTTTTGTCTCTCTCTCTGTTTTTGTTTTACACTCAATATATTCTTCTCTCTTGTAATACTCGATTCTTGTAGACGAAAACCACACACATTTATTAGATATATAAACTGTATTTATAGGTTTACATGACACACTTTGACTAAGGGATACGTCTCTAGGAGACAACCCAATGTGAAGACACATACATACATGTGTAACTGTTTTGCAGTTAACGATTCTATTCGTATCTCTTCGGTGTGTGATACGAATAGTTTATACATAACACAAATCAATTACTTAACTATATAATATGCGACTCTTCTAAAGTAATAACATGAAGACTTTCACATTCAACACTCCTCCTTGATCATGGCTTCATCGTTACGCCTAGCTCTTCTCGTAGAACTCGAACATTGGCTTGTTTAAAGGTTTCGTCAATATGTCTGCTATTTGTAACTCTCCTGGACAGTACTCAAGCTTGATCAACCCATTCTGTTCAGCCTCTCGTACAAAATGATATTTGATGTCGATATGCTTGGTCCAACGATGTTGAACATGATTCTTCCCGATTGCAATCGCTGATTTGTTATCACATAAGATCGTTACACTCTTCTCTGTCTTGAAACCAATCTCATTCACCAACCTTTGTAACCATATTGCTTGGTTTGTTGCTGAGCAAACAACAATGTATTCCGCTTCGGCCATTGATTGAGCCACCGCCTTCAGCTTGCTAGAACTCCAACAAAATGAACCTGATCCGATCGTAAATACATAGCCACTTGTGCTCTTCTTGTCCTCAACTGATCCGCCCCAATCACTATCAGAAAATCCAACCAACTCTGGTTCTTCAACTTGCTTGAATTGAATCCCGTACGTCAAAGTACTGTTGACGTATCTAAGAACCTGTTTGGCTTCTTGAAGATGTTGCTTTAGTGGAGATGTCATGTAGTGAGACAAATAAGAACTCAATATTCTAACAGTGATCGTATTGTAAACTGTAACAAGTTTCACATAAATAAAAGTTTCAGTTTTGTTCTCTTTATCTTCTTAAAAGAGAAGAGACTTTGTCTCTTGCTCTGTTTTGTTTTGTTTCTCTTCTTCTTCCTCTCAATATTCTAACATGGTATTAGAGCTTATGTTGGTCTGGGAGCCTGTCCAAGCAAAAATATTTCAGTTTCGTTCTTGTCTTCTCCAAAAGAGAAGAGACAAAGCCTCTTGCTCTGTTTCTTTTCTCCTTCCTCTCAATATTCTAATAGTTATCGTATTGTAAACTGTAACAAGTTTCACATAAATAAAAGTTTCATTTTCGTTCTCTTTATCTTCTTAAAAGAGAAGAGACTTTGTCTCTTGCTTTGTTTTGTTATCTTTCTCTTCTTCTTCCTCTCAATATTCTAACATGGCATCAGAGCTTATGTTGGTCTTGGAGCCTGTCCAAGCAAAAATATTTCAATTTCGTTCTTGTCTTCTCCAAAAGAGAAGAGACAAAGTCTCTTGCTCTGTTTCTTTTTTTCTTCCTCTCAATATTCTAACAATGATCGTATTGTAAACTGTAACAAGTTTCACATAAATAAAAGTTTCAGTTTCGTTCTCTTTATCTTCTTAAAAGATAAGAGACTTTGTCTCTTGCTCTGTTTTGTTCTGTTTCTCTTCTTCTTCCTCTCAATATTCTAACATGGTATCAGAGCTTATGTTGGTCTTGGAGCCTGTCCAAGCAAAAATATTTCATTTTCGTTCTTGTCTTCTCCAAAAGAGAAGAGACAAAGTCTCTTGCTCTGTTTCTTTTCTTCTTCCTCTCAATATTCTAACAGTGATCGTATTGTAAACTGTAACAAGTTTCACATAAATATTAGTTTCAGTTTCGTTCTCTTTATCTTCTTAAAAGAGAAGAGACTTTGTTTCGTGCTTTGTTTTGTTCTATTTCTCTTCTTCTTCCTCTTAATATTCTAACATGGTATCAGAGCTTATGTTGGTTTGGAACCTGTCCAAGCAAAAATATTTCAAATTTGTTCTTGTCTTCTCCAAAAGAGAAGAGACAAAGTCTCGTGCTCTGTTTCTTTTCTTCTTCCTCTCAATATTCTAACAGTGATCGTATTGTACACTGTAACAAGTTTCACATAAATAAAAGTTTCAGTTTCGTTCTCTTTATCTTCTTAAAAGAGAAGAGACTTTGTCTCTTGCTCTGTTTTGTTCTGTTTCTCTTCTTCTTCCTCTCAATATTCTATCATGGTATCAGAGCTTATGTTGGTCTTGGAGCCTGTTCAAGCAAAAAAAAAAAAAAACTTCCACTGCAAGAAGAAGAGAAAGATGGAGACAACAAATCAAGGGTGGGAAGAAAAGAAGAATGAAAGAGGAAAAGATGGTGGTACCATCAACCTTCACAAACAGAACCTTCAAGAAGAAGGGCTACAAAGGGAAGAAGAAAAAAAAGGAAATCTTCTCAAAATGAAATGGAGTAAACAAGTGTGGAGTTGGAGTTGAGAAACTTGTTCGAAGAATACGTGAAGAAGATTCACGCACTGCACAAATGGTGAGGTTACACAGATAACCAAAGAAGAGACGTCACAGAGACGTGATGGTGATCAAAGAGTGATACCAAGCAATAAAGGAGGATGCTTACCTCATAAAAAAATGGAGCAGGAGCCGGTTGAAGAGATAACCGAAGACGACGTGGAGGAGATTCACGCGTAAGGCGTCATGGAGACGTAATGGTGATCAAATGGGAGATACCAAGCACTAAGGGAGGATGCTTACCTCAGGAAAAAAATGGAGCACTTTATGGTGATCAATAGGAGACACCAAGCACAAGCACTAAAGGATGATGCTTACCTCATAGAAAAAAATGGAGCATAAACCGGTTGATAAGATAACCGAAGAAGACGTGAAAACGTTTCACGCACGAGATGTCATGGAGACATGAATCTGATGGTGTTCAAAAGGAAACACCAAGCCAAAAAAAAAGAGCTGCTTACCTAAGAGAGAAAAGGGAGAAGCAGGCACTTGCAAAAGGGAAAGGGAATATCCAAGTGATGACAAGCCAAGGAGAGAAGATCATCAAAGAGGTGTTTCTAGTGCCGAACTTAGCAAGAAATTTTTGAAGAGTTAATCAAAGGAAGAGACTAAGCAAGAAAAGAAGCTGAGTTCACGCACAGTTTTGGTGAAAGGCCAAATTTGGTGATCAAAAGGACACCAAAAAGAAAAATCAAAATGTTCATTGAGAAGAGAGTGAGTGGAAAAAGGTTGCTAGAACAATTGGAGGAGCGTGACAGAAGATCACAGAGTACACGTGATGAAGTTCACTTGGAGAAAATTTAAAATATATGTGAAGAAGGCTGGCAGGTTTAATGAACAAGACGGTGAACATTTCCATAAGCTTGTCGCTCAAATAATATGATGAGCGTATGAGGCTTGAAGATGAAGAAGATACGCATATGTTGTGACACTTGGGAAAGAGAAAAGTCCAATCAAAAGAGTTGAAGATTTGAGACACAAGGTTTTAGACCATAACTCAATTAAGGGGGACTATTAGTTTGTAATTGAGTTTGGTCTTATTATGTTTTATAATTAGATAAATTAAAGTGTCTGTAACCAACGGTTACCAACGGTTACGACCGTACGACTTGTATATAACTGTGGTGTGTTGTAAAACAAAAGAGTAACAAGTTTCACATAAATAAAAGTTTCAATTTCGTTTTCTTTATCTTCTTAAAAGACAAGAGACTTTGTCTCTTGCTCTGTTTTGTTTCTAACATTTAATAATGCATTTCGCAGCGGCTGAAAAACATGTGAGACTCAGACCAAGTTTATCGGTAGTATGTTAGTAGGGGGTTGTTAAATTTTATATGAATTAATTGTGTGTTTTTTAAAATATAAGAACCCATGATCTCTTAGATAAAATTTTCTTATTTATTGGTAGGTTCTTATTTTGGGTCTCTAATTTTTTAAAATATTGTTTTTTAAAATTTTTAAATTTTAATTAAAATAAAAGTGGTATAAATGTATAATTTTTTTTGGTTAATAAAATGTAGAAACCAAAAAAACAAAGTATTGTTCGGTTTAGTAAATACACAGTTTCGGTTTTCATTTGAATCGGTTTAGTAGAAAGGGACAAGAGAAACACAGCAACGTCTATGTAACTGAGTGAGATACTGTCACACAAAACTTGATAAGCAGCAGAGCACATTCATAATTCTGTAGACACAAACTGTAAATGACTAACGAAAACATCATCATTCACCATCAAGTATCAACATTATATCTATTGTGTTCACTCCTATAGTCCTATCCAAAACAATCATATTGTATACCAAAGAAAGTACTACACACTTATCGTCCACAATAGATGTCGAGTTTAACCAAGAGACAGACAGTGGTAAAGACTATAGCTGTGAGGAACTCACACTCAAGTCTGTGTTGTAAGTTGTAACTAATCATCTCTTAAACCATCATTTCATTCTTATGTTTCTGTCATTACTCATAATAGAACTCAAGTTGGGATTATTCTCCAATCTCCATGAAAAAGAAGCATTTACATAACATGAAAAGATCAACAATAACACTATCATCCATGGGACTGATGATCATAACAAAACAACAGTTATAAAACTGGAGCAGAGCGATGTGGTTTATTCAAAGTTCCAACTGGCTATGCATCTCCAATATAGTCTTAGCCGACTTCTGCAGCTTCTCAGACTCATCATCAGTCATATGCACATTGGTCACAGCGACCACACCATTGCGTCCAAGCAAAGCCGGGAGGCTGAGGAAGACATCACCCCCATCGACACCATAAAAGCCACGAGCAAGAACCGTGACAGGATGGATCTTGCGCTGGTCACGGAGAATAGTGCGAGCCAGATTAGCAAAGAATAACCAATGGCCCAAGAAGTGTAACCCTTGAGTCCAATGACTTCATAGGCGCTACCAACTACGCTTTGGTGGATGTCCTCAAGGGTTTGTTTCTCGTAAGCAATCTGTTGCTTCTCTAGAAAACTTAGGACAAGAATCCCTCCAACACTTATGCTCGACCACAATGCCACCGAGCTGTCTCCATGCTCTCCGACAATAAATGCTTACACAAAACCAACTGATCGTCTCAAGTCTCAACAATCCATTATGATCATCGGAGCTATTATCACCTGATCAGTGATCACTCCTTAATTGCAGTATAAAACCACTAAAGCATAGGTTTTTATCATACAAAATCACTCCTTAATCAGTATTTACCAAAAAGCACAAACCTTTTATCAATCATCTAATCCCAATTGAAACTAAAAGAAAATATAAAATTGAAGCTCCAACACAAAACTGACCTGTACGTCCTGAGCATTAACGTCGAGATGATCTGCGATTAAGAATCTAAACCGAGAAGAATCGAGGTTAGTACCAGATCCAAGCACCCGATTCACCGGGAAACCAGAGAGTTTCCAAGCAACGTAAGTCAAAACATCAACAGGATTAGAGGCAATGATCAAGATAGAGTCAGGGGAAGCTTTAGCGAGTGGAGGGATGATATGGCGGAAGAGAGCAACGGATCACATGGTTCTCAAGAACCCTAATCCCTTTAAACCATCACTTATCAATCGGATAATACTACAACCAACCCACCATAAACTAAACACAAACATTACAAATCGGATCAAAGAACCCTAATTTTTGAAGAACAAACCAAGAACCCTAATTTCTAGAACAAACATCAAACAACCCTAATTTCAAGCAGATCTCTGCCGATTCAAATCGAGACTTTGAACGGGAGAGAAAGAGAGAAGTTTATCGGGAGAGAAAGAGAGAAAGAGAGAAAATTAATCTCGTTTGTGGGGAAAATTTTTTTTTTTCCCTTTTCTATTATTCTGTTGGCCAACGAAAATTTGACACGTTGCAGTCTCTTATGAACGATTTCGGGTTGTAATATAAGAGAGTCTCTTCTTAATTAACCCACCAAAAATCTAACACCCCCCCGATAAACATGCCCTCAGTAGGATGCAACTGGACATACTTTACTGGCCATTCCGTTGTTATCATGACGAACTAGAACATAACGAGACAAACTTCCTCGTAGTTGCTAAAGACATCCGAGGGAAGATACGGGTTTTCACAATCTTCTTGAAACTTTGACATCCAGAGGTTACAATGNTGACTACCATCAAGGAAGGTGCAGGTTTTAAATTAGGCCAAGGGATCCAGTGCCCAGAAAGCAGCGTCTACTAATATCTTAGAAAGTCTCCAATNAACTGCAGCCTTAGTATGGCGTTGGACAAATCTGTTCGATGGTCGCTTTCCTATCNATTAGAGGCAATGATCAAGATAGAGTCAGGGGAAGCTTTAGCGAGTGGAGGGATGATATGGCGGAAGAGAGCAACGGATCACATGGTTCTCAAGAACCCTAATCCCTTTAAACCATCACTTATCAATCGGATAATACTACAACCAACCCACCATAAACTAAACACAAACATTACAAATCGGATCAAAGAACCCTAATTTTTGAAGAACAAACCAAGAACCCTAATTTCTAGAACAAACATCAAACAACCCTAATTTCAAGCAGATCTCTGCCGATTCAAATCGAGACTTTGAACGGGAGAGAAAGAGAGAAGTTTATCGGGAGAGAAAGAGAGAAAGAGAGAAAATTAATCTCGTTTGTGGGGAAAATTTTTTTTTTTCCCTTTTCTATTATTCTGTTGGCCAACGAAAATTTGACACGTTGCAGTCTCTTATGAACGATTTCGGGTTGTAATATAAGAGAGTCTCTTCTTAATTAACCCACCAAAAATCTAACACCCCCCCGATAAACATGCCCTCAGTAGGATGCAACTGGACATACTTTACTGGCCATTCCGTTGTTATCATGACGAACTAGAACATAACGAGACAAACTTCCTCGTAGTTGCTAAAGACATCCGAGGGAAGATACGGGTTTTCACAATCTTCTTGAAACTTTGACATCCAGAGGTTACAATGTTTTCCTGGTAGTGCCTGATGACGTCCCTCTGGAACAAGTGCCACGTACTGAAACTGCAGCCTTAGTATGGCGTTGGACAAATCTGTTCGATGGTCGCTTTCCTATCCTAGACTATCTTGGTCCGGATACATCAAGTGATGAGGAGGATTGTGATGAGGAGGATTCTGAGAAACGTTTACGTGATGGTCCGGATTCCTCAGGTGATGAGGGGGCCAAACGTCAGAGGAAAGGTGATGATGGTGGTTCTCCCATGATAGTTGAAGTTGGAAGCAAAGACATGAATGTCATATAAAACATTAGCCTCTAACGGATGTTGTTTGTATCGATTTTGTTTTCGTGTGGCTATCTATCTATCCTCTGATTTCATGACGATTTCGGATTTTGTTTTATTTGTAATATTTGTAATAATATCTAATGTCATATAAATGCTTCAAATCTGTTTGGTATACGAATGCTGTAGAATCCTATTATTCCTATCTTAAGTTGCATAACCCGCATTTGCACATTTTACTCATGTCGTATATGGAAAGAGAAGACGTCAAAAAGACATTTTAAAACCATGTTCTGTACACAAAACAGAGTTTAAAGACGACAACAAAGATAACGAGAAGTACGTTTCATACACAAAAACCAAAAGCCTTTTGATATATAAAAAGAAGCAAAACATTATTGTCGATGGAGCCATGCATGCATCAGATCCTCCTAAAAAAGTTGGCAGGCGATGGTTTTACTCGAGCTGTTAGCTTTTTAAAATCGGTGCGGGAAATAGGCTTTCCTCCCTCAAGTAGGCTTGTCCAATACCATGCAAAATTTACCTTAGGAATTCCCAGTTTTTCTGGGCAGCAATCATCGGGCAGTACTAAGAAAATTTGGAAAGTTAAATTATACAAATTTTGGAGAAAATCCACGAACTCCGTTTGTTGGTCGCAGTTCTTTGTGACTACCATCAAGGAAGGTGCAGGTTTTAAATTAGGCCAAGGGATCCAGTGCCCAGAAAGCAGCGTCTACTAATATCTTAGAAAGTCTCCAATATTTATCGCCTGGAAATGCATATCAACAACAACGGAGGAGATCTCTCTAGGTTACATACACAATTTTATTATATAAGAAAAGAAAAAATTAAAATAAAAGTGTTTTTTTATAAAATGAAAAAGGGAATCTCACTATTCTGTACGAAGGTGAACCCGTCTTGAGGCGGAAAGGGATTCGTCTAACAGCCATAAGCCGTGATTGACAACTCACCAGTATAACCCTCTTCCCGCAGAACAGAACCAACAATATCACGAATACTGCGACCCTCAGGGACTGGGAAATCCATCAAGTCCCATAAGACGCATATTTTAGCATCTGCATACACAAAAATATCGGAAAACGCATAAACAATTACGAAACTGAAGAAGAAAAAACGATCGGCGGCTAGTTATACATGCCAGATGCAAGAGATACAGATCTTACCGTTGGGACCTCTGTTCATGATTGGTTTCTACTACGGAGTTCGAGACGATACGAAGGAAATATTAGGGCTAATATTCTTGGAAGACTTTGGATCCTAGTTTATCAACGGGTTTTATCGTCTAATACTAGGGTTAATGTTTCTGAAACGAACCCCTTTTTCACCTCCCTTCAAACTTTTTTTTAGTTGGAGTTAAAAAAAAAAATTTGGATTCACTAGGACGAGTGAACCCCTTTTTCACCTCCCTTCAATTGACCAATGCAAATTTGACGTGTAATACTATACTTTATATATAAATAAAGAAACAGAACAAATGTAGCTTTAACGTCGGTGTTGACGCCAACAGAAACGTCTTCTCTTTTTGATCGAGTTACTGATTATGAATTCCATTTCTCTTTAGAAGCTATCGGACACTTGAAGATAAACCATACATACATGTGAAACAAGGACAACCATCAACGATCAATAAAAACGTATTAGATTATGATGTTGATCCTTAAATAATTAAATAATACTAGAGTTTGCAAAAATTGCGACCACAAAGCAAAAAAGGCAATTTAACTATGAGGCGAATGATGGTGCAGAAGAAGCGAGTTTGTCGAACTAGTTCCCCAACTCCGCTACCTTCTTTTCATCTCTGTCTTGCAACTCATGGGAGGACCCTGACTCCTGTTGTTGAGGGAGATGACTGTCCACAGACTGTGACCACTGTGACTGCTNTCAAGTCCCATAAGACGCATATTTTAGCATCTGCATACACAAAAATATCGGAAAACGCATAAACAATTACGAAACTGAAGAAGAAAAAACGATCGGCGGCTAGTTATACATGCCAGATGCAAGAGATACAGATCTTACCGTTGGGACCTCTGTTCATGATTGGTTTCTACTACGGAGTTCGAGACGATACGAAGGAAATATTAGGGCTAATATTCTTGGAAGACTTTGGATCCTAGTTTATCAACGGGTTTTATCGTCTAATACTAGGGTTAATGTTTCTGAAACGAACCCCTTTTTCACCTCCCTTCAAACTTTTTTTTAGTTGGAGTTAAAAAAAAAAATTTGGATTCACTAGGACGAGTGAACCCCTTTTTCACCTCCCTTCAATTGACCAATGCAAATTTGACGTGTAATACTATACTTTATATATAAATAAAGAAACAGAACAAATGTAGCTTTAACGTCGGTGTTGACGCCAACAGAAACGTCTTCTCTTTTTGATCGAGTTACTGATTATGAATTCCATTTCTCTTTAGAAGCTATCGGACACTTGAAGATAAACCATACATACATGTGAAACAAGGACAACCATCAACGATCAATAAAAACGTATTAGATTATGATGTTGATCCTTAAATAATTAAATAATACTAGAGTTTGCAAAAATTGCGACCACAAAGCAAAAAAGGCAATTTAACTATGAGGCGAATGATGGTGCAGAAGAAGCGAGTTTGTCGAACTAGTTCCCCAACTCCGCTACCTTCTTTTCATCTCTGTCTTGCAACTCATGGGAGGACCCTGACTCCTGTTGTTGAGGGAGATGACTGTCCACAGACTGTGACCACTGTGACTGCTGATGGGTAGCTGTCTGATTAGGCCACTGTTGCTGTCCTGTCCACGCTGACTGCTGGCCAGGTGTCTGGTTAGCCCACTGCTGCTGAACGGTTGTCTGATTACCCCACCCTTGTTGCTGGCTGGTTGTCTGATTAGCCCATGGTTGCTGCTGGGTAGGAGTTTGATTGGGCCATGATTGCTGATGACCACTATTCTGATTGGCCACTGGTTGCTGCTGGTTAGCCCATGATTGCTGATGACCAGTGTTGTGATGACCCCACTGTTGCTGCTGGCTAGGCGTCTGATTACCCCACTGTTGCTGCTGGCCAGGCGTCTGATTAGCCACTGGTTTCTGCTCGCCAGGCGTCTGATTAGCCCATGGATGTTGATGACCTGAAGGACATGACCAACCCTGATGCTGAGACCAAGATTGCTGCTGTTGATATCCCGGTGTCTGACTCGACCATGATGGTGGCTGTTGCCCTGCAGTCTGATTAGACCATGATTGCTGCTGCTGGTTAACCGAAGTGTTAGACCAAGACGGATTCTGGCCAAGATTAGCCTTGTAAGTTCCTCCTGCTGTTTGACCACCATTGGCCCAACCTGAATTAGAATTCCCCGCCCCTTGGCTCGTCCATGGTGTCCTGTCTCTAGGCTGCTGAGGAGCTGCAGGTGTGGTTCCATGCACGGCTGATACACTAGGTGCAGTGTTACCAGATTGCCCTGGGTTTCTCACCGGCCGGGCAACCGAATTTAAAATCTTCTCAATCTCCTCACGACGCCCTGCTTTCTCAGAAATCTCAACGACGAATTCCCGCAGCACAGGAGTAACCCCAACATTATGTCCAATCATCTGACCAATAATGTCCTTGGCTTGGTCAAGTGCACCACCATCACAAAGACCTCTAACCACCACATCATAAACCGAAGGGTCTGGTTTCGGTTCCCTCTCTCCCATCTTAGTCAAAACTTCAGCAGATTCCGTAAGCTTACCATTCTTAATCAGCTCGCCAAAGACCCTCGTACCAAAATCAGCAACCACCCTTAGATTCACATCAACCATCCTGTTCAACATCTTGACAGCATCATCGATTCTCTCTGCCTTGAGATAAGCATCAATCATTGCTCTATGGCTTGGAGCATCAGCAGGCAAACCTTTGGATACACCTTCAGAAAAGAACCTTTCAGCCTCTGTTAACATCCCTTGTTCACAGAACCTCGTTACTATGTTACAGTAACCTACATAATCCATCACAAACGGTTTGGAGGTGGGCTTACTCCCGACCTTCTTGAACGTATTAATAGCTTCGTCAAACTCTCCCATCTTGAAACATTCATTGACCATTATACTAATCGTCTCCGAATTCACAGAAAGGATATTAGGAGGAGTGTGATTATCCAACATCTCATTGAACAAAGCCCAAGCTTCAGCCTTCTTACCATACTTAAGAAAAACCTCCAAAAGTACATTACCAGTTGGCGGATGCATTCTAAATTTCTTATCTAACAAAGACCTGTACGACTCAATAGCTTCCTTATCATTTCCTTTCTCGAACCAGTACTCCATAAAGGTCGCATTCACAATCCCATCATAAACAGTACACTTAGACTTCAACTCATCAAAGAACTCATTAGCCTTATCCAAATCACCAAGGTCCAAATACCCCTTAATGAGATTACTGTACACAACCGAATCCGCAGCTTGACCTTTACTCAACATCTCCCTTAACAAACTCGCAGCATCTTCAATCCTTCCAGCTTGAACCAAACCTTTAGTCAAATGTCTATAAGTAACTGAAGACGGAGCAAAAGGAGCATGAGCTATTATGTGGCGGTACACTTCAAGAGCTTCATCCACATGCCCTTCGTCACAATGAGCGTTGATGATCTGATTGTAAGAGACTACATTGGGAACGATCTTAGACTGCTTGAAGAAATGCTGAAACAGAGAAATCGATTCACTGTAACGCTTGGCTCGGTACATAGCGGCGATGATGGCGTTACAAGTGAACACGGTGGGTCTCGTATTGGAAAACACAGACTGGCGAGCGAGGCGTGAAGCAGCGTCGAGATCCGATGCTCTAATCAGTGACTGGACTCTGTTGTGAAGGTTAAGCCTTGCCCCGACGAGTGCGGAGGTCGAATCGGGAAGCCGTGGCGCGTTGGGATCACGTCTTGGGGCAGGAGCTGAAGGATCTCTTCGTAGAGCGTGAAGTGGAGGTTCAATTCGTAGACGACGTTTGAGACGGCGGCGTTCAGCTGCGGCTTCTTCGGCTGATGAGAAGGTCATGTTACGCCGCATCGGTGGATATGGAATCGGAGAGATATGATGATTCTGAGGAATCTGGAATTGAGAAGTATCATTGGCTAAAATTGGATTAGGGTTTGGGTTTGGGTTCGTCTCTGAAACCTGATTGTTACCAGTGTTCGTTTCATTTTCCGGGGAATTTGAGATGTGGTGGATTCGTTGGTGGAGAAACGAGATCGAAATAGGGCTACGAGTAGTGGTGGTCGTGGTGGTGGAGAGACGGCGGAGGAGGTGATTGAGAGACATGGTGGAAGTAAAATGATTTAGGGTTTTAGATGTTAGAGGTAGAAGAAGACAATGGTGGGACTTGACTTGGGAGTAGTAAGACCAAAGCTCTCTCGTAGCTTAAACCCTTGGATGTGAAGAAATGGTACTACTGTATTAACAAAAACAAAAAATTAACTTAAAACGACAGCGTTTTAGTGATTTACTTTGAAGGGGACTGTTTGGTAATACGTGTAATGTTATTCTGAAAGACGAATAGAGAGAAGGCGTAAGATAACAAGATGCGCAGGGGAAAGGAATAGGATTATTGTCACCTCCCTGCGCAAATTAGGGCTTCTCCTTCGCAAGACTGTGTGTGTGTGTGTGTGTGTTCGTTCACTCCCTACCTTAAAATCAGTACTCTCTCTCTCTCTCTCTGTCACTCTCCATCTCTATCTTTTGCAACTTCTCTGTTTCTATTCTCTTGACGCATTTGTATGAATTAGTCTTTGTTTTAAGAAGATGAACGAAATTTTGGTGATTTCAAGAACAGCGATTCTCCAGTTTCAAATTTCTTCCTCGGTTTATCGAATGCCCATCTTGTGATGACCGTTGTTGTTCAGCATCCAAAAATGTGCTTAGCTCGGAAAATTCGAATTCAGTAGCTTCGAAATCTCTGAAATTACTTCAATAAAAATTCAATCTTTATACGAGACTTTTGAATTTTGAAGTCTTTCTTAGCTTCCTACTCATGAGTTTGGAACTTGTTATCGATGTAGCAGTGGCATTGTGATTTCTTATGTATTTAATTGGTTGTTTTCCACATTCATCTGTATTCCGAAAGGCGATAACTTTATCTGTATACTTTGTCATCTTTAAACATTTATATCAGTGCTCTTTGAATGAATTCGTTTTCAGTTATGTGATGAGAGAATTAGTTGTACTATTTTCGAGTAGGCACATTACTTTTTATTTCCTGCTCAATAAGATAAAAGTGTTGTTGTTATGTGTTTGTCAGGCAGAGTGCTGAAAATGTCGGATGATGCTGGACAGATGTTGCTCATCTATGATGATCCCTCAGATCAGAGATCACTGTCTTTGGACGATGCTAGTAGTTCTGAGGAATCTCCAGACGGGACTACCCTCTCTTTAGAAGCAGTTCACGATGCCATTCCATACAACGGACAGAGGTTCCTTACGCATGATGCTGCTTACGAGTTCTACAGTACGTTTGCTAAGCGTTGCGGGTTCTCCATACGTCGTCACAGGACAGAAGGCAAAGACGGAATTGGCAAAGGACTCACCAGGCGGTACTTTGTTTGCCATCGTGCTGGTAACACACCTGTCAAAACTCTTAGTGAAGGTAAACCACAGAGAAACAGAAGATCTTCTCGTTGCGGTTGTCAAGCATACTTGAGGATCAGTAAAATTACTGAGTTAGGTTCAACGGAATGGCTTGTTACGGGTTTCGCTAATCACCACAATCATGAACTCCTAGAACCAAATCAAGTTCGTTTTCTTCCTGCATATAGGTCCATATCAGATGCAGATAAAAGTAGGATTTTGATGTTTTCAAAGACTGGAATTTCAGTTCAGCAGATGATGAAGCTCTTGGAGCTTGAGAAGTGTGTCGAGCCTGGCTTTTTACCATTCACTGAGAAGGATGTCAGAAATTTGCTTCAGTCATTCAAGAAACTTGATCCTGATGATGAGAACATCGATTTCTTGAGGATGTGCCAAAGTATAAAGGAGAAAGACCCTAACTTTAAGTTCGAGTTTACTCTAGATGCAAATGACAAGTTGGAAAACATTGCCTGGTCATATGCTTCTTCCATTCAGTCATATGAAATCTTTGGAGATGCTGTAGTTTTCGATACAACACATCGCTTAAGTGCAGTTGAGATGCCACTTGGAATATGGGTTGGAGTTAATAACTATGGTGTGCCTTGCTTCTTTGGTTGTGTGCTTTTACGGGAGGAAAATTTGAGATCGTGGTCGTGGGCACTACAGGTAACACAATGGCACACTAAGCTGATTAAGCTCTTTTTCCACTTATTTCTGTTTTAAATCCTTGGCAATTGTCTGTGGGTAGGGCGAAGAAGCAAAACTATTTGTATTTGTACTCTGACATTCTTTTATTTTTGTCTCATATGCAAGGCATTCACAGGGTTCATGAATGGGAAGGCACCTCAAACGATATTAACAGACCATAATATGTGTCTCAAAGAAGCCATAGCTGGAGAGATGCCAACCACTAAGCATGCACTCTGCATATGGATGGTTGTTGGAAAGTTTCCATCCTGGTTTAATGCTGGTCTTGGGGAGCGGTACAACGACTGGAAATCTGAATTTTATCGCCTCTACCATCTGGAATCCGTTGAGGAGTTTGAGTTGGGTTGGAGAGACATGGTGAACTCTTTTGGACTGCACACTAACAGACACATAAACAACTTGTATGCCTCACGTTCCATGTGGTCTTTACCATATTTGAGAAGTCATTTTTTAGCTGGAATGACTTTGACTGGCCGATCCAAAGCTATTAACGCCTTCATACAGAGGTTCTTGAGCGCACAAACCCGGCTAGCTCACTTCGTAGAACAAGTGTGTTTTCTTCTCCTTCTGATAGTGTTTATTCATTGCTGGTCTGGATGAAATCTTCTGAATTGGAACTGAATTTGTTACTCATATTAAGAAGAGGGCAATGGATAGTGAAGTGAGCCTTTTCAAGCTCTTAGGCCGTCTATGCATTAACGGGTCAAGCATTTATTTTTGGGGTTTATGCATTTAATCTCATGAAATATAACTGTACGTGTGTTGACTTTGCTAGTTATGGGTGAATATGCAGGTGGCTGTTGCTGTGGATTTCAAAGACCAAGCTACAGAACAGCAAACAATGCAGCAGAATCTTCAAAACATTAGCCTAAAAACTGGAGCCCCCATGGAATCTCACGCAGCCTCGGTCCTCACTCCTTTCGCGTTCTCCAAGCTCCAAGAACAGCTTGTGCTTGCAGCTCACTATGCATCGTTCCAGATGGATGACGGGTATCTCGTGAGGCACCACACAAAACTGGATGGAGGAAGAAAAGTCTATTGGGTTCCACAAGAAGGCATCATAAGCTGCAGTTGCCAACTGTTTGAGTTCTCTGGGTTCCTCTGCAGGCACGCACTCCGTGTTCTCTCTACCGGAAA
>NC_025701.1:4273058-4287944 GCF_000633955.1 Camelina sativa | reverse complement strand
ACTCTGGTCTCTGAATCAGCTAAATCGAAGGAGAGGCTAGATATAGCAACTGAGCAAACCTCAATCCTCTTATCCCGCATCAGAGAGCAGCCAGTCTCTTCTTCACTTGCTCTCCGAGACATTTCTTCTGTGCAGAGGAATTTTTGATACCGCAATGCTATGCGTGTCTAACGATTTTTAGATAAAATTATTACTTTGTTAACCTAATCTTACAAGGAAACTTTTATCTTACATACTCAAAAATATGCAGGACTAAAGAGAAATGAAAAATCAACATTTTGTTCGACTGAAGACTTTGTTTCTATGTTAAAGCGCACGACACATATCAGAAGAACAGTATCTTAATTAATTCAAGATGGTTAGTTAAATTACAACTTGATCTTGTAAGAGTATTGTTCCAACTTGATCTGGTTAAAGTGTTTCTTGATATTCCTCAACCGGTACTGAATTCTAAATGCTATAAACCGGTTCTGTCTAGAAAGTTCTGGAATCTCTATGTGCTGACCATTAGAGTTCTTGGTCATGATGGTCTTTCTGCTGACCATTAGGTAATTTAGGTGTGTGATTACTGATCTTGTAAGAGTATTGTTACAACTTGTTGACCATTAGCTCTATCTTCGTCTTGCTAATCATTAACATATATACTACCGGCTAACACGCCACAACTGCGAGCCTCAGATTTCTTTGCAGGTTGACCCTCTCATCTTCCACTTTTCTTACGTATTTGTCCCTCTATAATCTTTAACATGACTTGGCTTCTTAACAAAATGATGCTTGTTAGTAGGACTACCAAACCCGCCTTTAACGTTAGATCATGATGTTATTAATTGAATACTATTATACCATCTCCAAAGAATTCAAACTGTGACAAACAAAGAAATAGTTATAGTACCACCATACCATGTTGTCCAAATTTTAAGAAACCAAAATTTCCCGCTGATTTTACAATTCGAATATTTTCACACAAATCCCAAAAGCTTAGAACCTCAACCAACACATCAACCATTCAACCTCATCTGACACATCATGTGATTCCATCCCATTGACAACAGTCAACAAAATCACACACCTAATGGTCAGCAGAAAGACCATCATGACCAAGAGCTCTAACGGACACGTGTCCAGTCCATAATTCATTTGCCACTAGATAGAGATTCCAGAACTTTCTAAACAGAACCGGTTTATAGCATTGAGAATTCAGAACCGGTTGAGTATATCAAGAACACTTAAGTTTTTCAATTAGGGTTTATAGCATAGAGAATTCAGAACCGGTTGAGTAATAATATCAAGAACACTGAAATTTTTTTTCAATTAGGGTTTTTAACAAGATCCATCCAGAATCGATTCAGAACGCTAACATAGCAAGAACATTAAGAGTAGTACTACTAAACAAAGAAGATAACCTTGAGACCAAGTCAAATCACACATTTCAGATGAAACAAAAGAGAAATAAAAACCCTAAAAATCTGCAATCTTCAATCTGTTTACTTATCGTTTTCATTGAAAGTCCAAGCGTTCTCCTTGCGAATCGCTTCTTCCTCCTCCTTTGTGAAATCGTTCTCGATGTGAAAGATCTCTCGAACTTCCTCTGGCGATAAGTCCTTGATGTGATCCGCAACCGCCTGGCTAGCGAAACCGAGAAGCCCTTCGTAGTTGAGATAGTTCGCCGCAAGGATGAGTCTAAACACCGTCTCCAGATCTATATTCTTCAAGAACTCTTTGTCCCACTCGTCCAGCTTCTTCTTCGCCTCCTCCTCTTCCTCTTCGTCAAGCTTAACACGGCCTTTCTTCACGTGCTTCTCTCCGTACTCGATTACCAAGTCCAGGATGTCTCCGGTCACGTTCTCGATCGGAATCGGTCTGTCGGCGCATTCGTCTTCGATCATGTGCGCTACGATCAGAAACTGACGCGCCACCGCTTCGTTGATCTCGAAGGACACGCCGTCGGAGCTGATTAGCGTGATTTTGTTGGAAGACATCGTTAGACTCGCCACCGCTTCCTCGATCTCGGATGAAGAAGATTCGCCGGCGGATCTCTTGCTCGACACAACCACCGATTTCGAGGACGACGCCATTGTTAAAAGTTCTTTGTTGAAATGAATGTGAGGAAACAGAGTGAGTGAGTCAGGGTTATTTAAGTAGGGGAAATGGATCAGGATAATGGGCCTGTTAATTTCATAAAGCCCAAACAATTGTACGGCTTTTACTCGGCAAGTCCCACTCATCTAATTCTAGAACATTCGGGAGAGGACTTCAAATTTGGTGAACCAGTTTGGTTTTTGATAATTTCGAAACCGGTTTGCAGAAAACCGATCCGAGTAAAGATATCCAGGACATTTCATCATTTCACATTCACATTCTTCGTATTAACAAGTCCCCACACATCTAATTCTAGAACATTCGGGAGAGGAATCGAAATTTGGTGAGCCAGTTTGGGATAATTGGTTTTCGATAATTTCGAAACCGGTTTGCAGAAAACCGATCCTAGTAAAAATATCCAAGACGTACTAACTAAAAGAAGTGTAAAGAAAAAAAGGCGTCTTCGACTGATGATTTCAGATTAAAGTGTGTTATAGCAACACTAAACAGAGAGGTTAACCATTAATTTCACAACACATTCTTCGTATTAACGAGCTTAAGAGATTTCATCATTTCCATAATTTTAGTCATAAAGATAAACCGATCGACGTACGTCATAAAACCGAAATCAAAGTAGTCTAAAAGAAAACATAATGATCCAAAGATTCGTTACATGAAATAAAACTGAAATCGATCGTTACAAAGATTATTATTATTATTTTTGATTTAGAACAAACCAAACTCGGACCGGGTTTGACTCATCACTCAGTAGTCGTGGATGAAGGCAACGAAAGCAATGAAAGCGACAGCAAATCCACAGAGAATAGAGAGATTCTCGAGAACCAGAGACTCATGAGGATAGTTAGCGGCGCGTTCAAAGGCTTGTGCGAGCTGAAACAGGACGTAGCCAACGGCGGGGTACGCGAGAGCGGTGGAGAAAGGCTTGCTCGGGTCTCTCTCGTAGTTTCTCAAGGTGCCGTGGAGGAAGTAGGAAGCCACGGCCATTATCGCGGTCCTTGGGATGTGTTCGAAGAACCTCTTGAATGCTTCTTGGTTTCTTCTGCATACCTCCTCTTCTTCTCTGTTCATCTTCGGTTGTTCTCTCGAATCGTCTCAGTAAGAAAACTACAGAGTTGGAAACAAAACAGAGAAAAAAAAGTTTCAGGTAATCGAAAAGAAACGAAACGACAGACAAATAAAAATTGAAGATGTAGGACTGAAGAGAGAAATTACCGGCGGTGAGAGAAGGGACAAGTCTGCAATATGAACCTAACCTAGTGACAAACCAACCAAGTGACTGGCTTTATGTCTATACTTTTGTTTTCGAAATATGCCACGTAATTGAAACCAGCTGGTCTCTTTTTTTTGTCTCGGTTACTAACTTTACCGTACGAATCAGCCGCTCTCTCTCGTACACTGTCACACCTAGCTACACGTTATTCATTTTTGGTCTTTGGTCAAATAAACTTGCTTTTCAAATCCAAAATCTTTGATTACAATAGTATATCATTATTAGTTTGGATACACAACATTAATTAACGAATTAAAAAACTGCATTTTACTAGTTTAACTAAATCATGATTTCTTTGAAGCATACAATTGTCCATAGGGTCATGGTACAACATTATACAATTGTCGCTACCGGTATTACCATTGTGTATGTATGCATGCGGTTTAAGCTTGTTGAAAAGAATGCACGCACTAGTATTCATCAATTAACCATTTTCATATCCTCGTTAGCTTACAAAATTTCATGAATCTTTTTTTTTTGTCCTTTGTGGGACATGGACTCACATTAATGTTCTCTCATTCTATCCTTTGGGTTTACATGGTTCAGATATGATAAACCGAATAATATACCTGCGTAGGATAACCAATTTCCAAAATCTTGGAATACTATTTTTTTTAAAAAAAGTTGCAATCTAAAACATTTTAATATACTGTCCAGCGGTATCGTATCGTGCTATTTCCTTAAAGAAAACCAAGCGTGACAATATATAATAAACAAAATAAATATTACAGGTTGTCCAATGTACAAGAAACCCCAAAATCTCCAAAGCAAAAAAAAAAAGTTCCCATTTACAGATCATCAAATTCGACGAAATTTATACAAGAGACACTGAACCACGACCAAGAAGAAAATGATATGTTTGAATAGTTACATAGCATTAGAAAGAACTAGAAAAGAATAAGTTATGTACCTAAATTAACAGCTATGAACAAAAAAGAAAGACGAAAGAACCAAACGAATCAAGGAAAAAAAATGTTAGATGAAACGAATAAAAGAACTTTCACAAACCAGTTTCAAAAATTTGTCACCGGGTTTTAGCAGGAGCTGCCAGATGCGTAAATTTGTCACGAACAGCCGTCTTCTGGTTAAACGATGCTGCTCTGTCTTTGATATTCAGTTTCTTCTTTTTCTTCTTCGTCTCGTACGTTGATCCTCTGTTTCTGCTATGTTCCTTGATCATTGGAACCAAGTACCAAACAATACAAGTGCACATGATCGAGACGGTTCGTCCGAAAAACACCAAGAAGATTAGAACCAACACCACTGTCACGGGTAAGAAATGGTTCGGTTTCGAAATCTTCTTCAGATTCTCGTTCAACACACAGCTCTGTTTCTTCTCTGTTCCTGTCTCTATTCTCTTTGTTTCTTTCTCTTCCTTTGTTTTTGATTCGGTCACGACTTTGAAATCATCTTGAACATTCTTCTTCTGACCTGCAGTTGCCCTCTTTGTCTTGATCATTACGGGAACGCACTCTCCGGAGCTAGTGAACATAAACCGAACAAGAGGCGGTCCATCAGAATCAAGCCTCTTCGCGTAAATGCTCTGTCTTTTCTCATCTAGCTCAGAGACAAGCGCAGAGAATTTTTCAAGTCCTTGGTTTGAATAAGGATTCTTGCTTTCTTTATTGCCTCCTTTCCTCGATCTCCTCGGTGACGACGAAAACGGACTCAACATATCTTCAATTCGATTCGGTACAATCAACGAGAGATTCTCTGGTTTTACTACTAGTTCTTTATGTGTGTTAGGAGTTGTGAGAATTTAAGAGAGCTTGTAAGAATTTGGTTTATGAAATGGAGGAGTGGTTAGGCAAGATTTAGTATTTGGACAAGAGAGACGGCTTTATAATTGTTATCATAATGTGACTTGTCTTCATAAACTAATTGTGGATAGTATTATAAGATAAACAAATGGATTGGTGAATTGACCAGATCTCATTAAATGTGATAAATTTGATCAGATCACGTATTTATTTTTAACAATTTCCTTTTGTCCTGGGGGACGAGAATAGAAGATAAGTTTGCTACCAAATGAAAACGTCATCCCAGATGTATTTTGCTGATTTTTACTGATTGACTTTCTTGCGGAAGAAGCTATAACTTTTTTTTTCCATGATGGTGTATTCGTTTTGTCTTTTGGTTGATCATACATAAGTAATTGTTAATTAGCTTAGTTTTGACTTGGAAAAAGGAAAAAAGTGAATAAACCGTAATCATCATGTTGGGATATTCAATTGTAAATTTCTGATGGGTTTACAAAATATGGATTTTAGTTTTCTACAATAATAAGAAAACGAGTTATTTATGAGAAGGAACGTTGACATAGAAGGAAAAGCTTTTTAAGGCTTTAAACCAACAGAAGCAACATGTATCATGGTGTTGACAAAAAAGAAGCATATCATGTGATAAATAAATAAGGATGGTGTACTATCATTTTATAGAACTTAATTAAGAAACTAAAACGTATTTTTGTTCCGATTTGGTATGTTAGATTCGGTTCAAAGGCATATATGAATCAGAAGGCCTGTGATCGATCATCAATTATTCATATAAAGCTATGATACTACAAGTACTGTATATGAAAACTTGATTTATCAAAAGCCTTGGATTGCATTGTAGGGTTTAAGTTCTGAAAGAAACAAACAAACAGATAAACAGAACTCTCTCTCTATGTACATATGTTACAGACACACTTAAAGCTTGCAATTAAAAATACACACAGCTTCCGTGGCATCACTACTCGCTTAAACTGCAAGTTATTCTTCATCTTATTTTTCAATACCCTATAGACAATATGATGACAATCAGACATAAGTAGAAGAAGATTTCTATAAATTACCATTCGTAGGTACAGAACTTGAGCTCAGAGCTCAGTGTTCAAGGTTGAAGCTTGTGGATGGTAATGAAGCATCTCATCCCACATCATTTCTCTTATCATCTCCTC
The DNA here is from genome assembly GCF_000633955.1 of Camelina sativa. Lineage (NCBI taxonomy): Eukaryota > Viridiplantae > Streptophyta > Magnoliopsida > Brassicales > Brassicaceae > Camelina > Camelina sativa. The sequence goes on along the minus strand of NC_025701.1, from coordinate 4,281,633 downwards.
TTTCAAATCCTCATCTACATCCAGATCGACAGGAACGTGAGCCGGAGGGTTTGCATTCGGGTCATATAGCGGCGCCATGTATGGATGCTGGAGCGCTTCAGTGACACTAATCCTCTTTGACGGGTCAAAAACAAGCATTTTCTGAAGAAGGTCAATGGCCAAAACATTAGCACCCGGGTAAAGCCTGGATAAAGACATGGGGGGTGAGTACGGGAGTGATCTGATGTATCTTTTAGCTTTCGGGTTATCTATGAACTCAAGATCTTCTTCTCTTTGGCTTCCAAGAATGTTGACAATGAGCTTAAGCTGGTTTAGACATTCAGTTCCTTGGAATATGGGTTTCCTACCAAGAAGCTCAGCGAAAATGCAACCAACAGACCAAACATCAATAGATGTTCCGTAATTGTCACAGCAGAGGAGAAGCTCAGGAGCTCGGTACCAACGAGTCACAACGTATTCAGTCATGAACTGACCCTTGGTGTTGCTCGTCCGTGCAAGCCCAAAATCACATATTTTCAAGTCACAGTTTGCGTTGACAAGAAGGTTACCAGGTTTCAAATCTCGGTGAAGGATGTTGGCTGAGTGAAGATACTTGAGCCCTCGAAGCAACTAAACAAAAAAAAAACAAAATCTTATACAAAGATAGAACCAACAACATGTGAGTGGGAATCAAATAACATACCTGAAACAAGAAGTATTGGCAATGATCGTTATTTATAATTTGAGAAGACTTGATAATCTGATGAAGATCAGTGTCCATCAACTCATAAACAAGATAAACATCCTTAAAGCTACTCTTATGAACTGGCATCATGACATCTTTCAAAGCGATAACATTCTCATGTCGAAGATGGCGTAGAAGCTTGAGCTCTCGGAGAGTCCTCAACGCATCGATCCTATTCTCGTAGACATTGTGAATCTTCTTGATAGCGACTTTCTCGTTTGTATCAGAGTTAACAGAGGAGCAGACTACACCATAAGCTCCACGGCCAATAGGTTTGATTGGCATGTATTTAGTATCGATCTCAAACAGAGTTTGCCACATTGAGAAGTAGTGCTTCCCTTCATTCCTAATCCCGTTTGGTGGATCAACCAAAGTCGCCATTTTTTATTTTTTTTCCTTCATCATCACAATTCACAAATTAAGAAATCAAATTGACACAAACACACACACACACACACACACACACACACACACACACAATAATTTAACTTCTCATCAAACTTTTTATAGAATTCTTGTGTAGACAGATTGGTCTGTTAATAGTGAAAAGGAAAATATCAAAACTTTAGGGTCTCTAAAGTCAGACCTCATCTATGAATATAGTTGCAACTCATATACGTATATTTTTACCTTCACCTATCTTCACAAACCCCATATCTAACTAACGAAGCTTAATCGATTTTGTGATAGGAACTTAAACGAAACGGGACTGATGTGAAAAAGTTAACCGGAGAAAGGGGAGAAGGAATTCTAACCGGTGATAAAAAGTCAGAGATCGCCGGTGAGATATGGCCGGGAGAGAGAAAGGCTGTGAGGTTGAGAAGGTGGAAGAAGCAGGGGGAAGTGAAAAGATTTGGTCAACGCTCGGACAGTTGACCCTCTCTACTAGTTCGTTACTAGGTAGGTGTGTGGGTGTGGTCTCTTATTATTTGGGCTTTATTTGAGAGCCCATTTATATTTACTAGGCAACAAAACAGATTTACGTCTCTATCATCGGTAAAAATATCTGTATTTGTCTTTTTCGTAAATTGATCACCTAATTTAACTTATCATTAGCAAGCATCATTCGTTTCTGTCATTTGTGAAGATGTGTCCTTCTTAGTTTATAAAATTAGAGAATGTAGAAAAAGTATTTTTTATACTAAAATATATGTACAAATATATTACTTCCACCATTTTTTATATTATATTCCAATATATTACGAAACAGTTTTGTGCTTTTAACTTTACGTTTCAATCACCCTCTCTTTTTCATTTTCCTCCAGTCAGTCAGCAAACTAGCATCTTGAGGAAAATGTGAGAAGAAAACAGATTTAAACGCTTTCATTATTAAGTAATTGACAAAAATAAATAAAAAGAATGTTTGCAATTAAGTAATAATAAAGTGAGGAGGCCCATGTAGACAGAAAGGGAAAGCCCATAAATCTAAGCAGTGGCAATAATTTTTTGTTTTTGAGTCCTATATTAGTAACAAAATAAAAATAAAGTTAGGTGTTTTTGATTAAATTAAAAGAAGATGTTAGGTATCATTATGATCACTCATTCCCCTTCAACCAATTATGTCAATATTACAGCTCATCATATAGCCTTTATGGTAAAGCATGTTTCAGATATTTTTTCATATATTTTTTTTTAAATGTATATATAGAGATTTCCAACTAATTCACCACACAGCCAATACAGCTTTTAATCATTATCTAAACCACAGACAAAGATTCTTTCCAGTTGGTTTTCCCTGTTCTATTCTCTTCCTCCTCATCAGCTTCTACCCCTAAAGAGAGTGAAAATTATGTTCTACTTTTTTCTTGCTCCTAAATTAGCTTAAAGAAATAGTATTGAGCATTGTCTTGAATTAGCTAATTTGCATGCATTATTCTCGAACTAATTAGCTAATTTGGATAAAGAAACCACCAAGTTAATGTTGAAAATATATCAAGAAGACAGATATTGACGGGTGCTTACTTCACGTTCGGACAAATATAATTAAGAGACACAAAAAAGCCGTTGGAACCCTTTTTTTTGGTAGTACATTTTTTTTTTTTTTTTGCTAACGTACAAACTATTTTATCTATTCATCGTTTATCTTGTTTTGTGGATTAGACAATGACAAAAACAAAGCTAGGATATTGTCAGAAAAAAAAAAAAAAACCCAAATATTCGATTTTGAATTAGGAAAAGTTTCAAACACCAGAGCTAGTAATATATATCTACAGATAGATTGCTTAGTTGTTATATAAATTATTTTAAATATAGTATTTGAAATGCAAACAATATCTTACACAACTAATTTTGAACATTATTTTGCCACATTTTATTAGAAATTTGAATTCTTTTCCAGCTTTTATTTCGTTACACTTTAAAATGAGAAAAAAAGAAGAAGAAGAGAGACATGTTCATTTTTCAACATATCCGGTCCCCATATTAAAAACCCCAAGCAACAATAATTGACAATCTCTTCTCTTTCATCTTCATCTTTATTCCTCTTTTTAATTTATCCTCTCCCCTCAAGACGATTGAGTCCTTTACTCTGATCTCTTACAAAGAACACAGAACAACAAGAATGGCGTTTGCAGGAACAACACAGAAATGCATGGCTTGTGACAAAACCGTTTATCTTGTCGACAAGTTAACCGCTGATAACCGGGTTTACCACAAAGCCTGTTTCCGATGTCACCATTGCAAAGGAACTCTCAAGGTTTGTTTCTTTTGATTCTGCCAACTCATAGTTCTTACTATATTTTTGTCATGATTTCTTATATATAAACCCTGAAGTAGTAGATCTAGCTAGTTGATACATATAGATAAAGAAGACCAATCTATTAAGTAATCATATCTTTGAGTTCTTGGAGACGATGAATCTGATTGTTCTTTGATGATGAAACAGCTTAGCAATTACAACTCCTTTGAAGGAGTGCTCTATTGCAGACCACATTTCGATCAAAACTTCAAGAGAACTGGTAGTCTTGAGAAGAGCTTCGAAGGTAAAAAAAAAACAGATCAAAATGTGAAAAAAAATTTGAGAGGGAGGGGTGATTTTAATTTTGGAGATTTGAATTTAAAGTTTTGATTCTTTATGTATATAGGGACACCAAAGATTGGAAAACCGGATAGGCCTTTGGAGGGAGAGGTAATTTTCAGACAGCATAACAAAACAAATCTTTATCTGTTCTTGATAATGTTTTTGAGGTTCTTGATCTGAGAGCTTTTTTACATTACAGAGACCTGCTGGGACCAAAGTGTCGAATATGTTTGGTGGAACACGAGAGAAATGCGTTGGCTGCGATAAAACCGTGTATCCAATTGAAAAGGTATTCAATCTAAAAGAAGATTCTTAGATTCTTTACATAACAAATATGATCTGTTCTTAATCTATTGTCAAACACTAGAATCTTTGATAGTGCTGCATTGTTCCATAACTTGTGACTGATTACTATGTGGACTTTGTTGAAGGTGTCGGTGAATGGGACATTGTACCACAAGAGTTGCTTCAAGTGTACACATGGAGGCTGCACGATAAGCCCGTCGAATTACATAGCTCACGAGGGTAAGCTTTATTGCAAGCATCATCATCTTCAGCTGATTAAGGAGAAAGGAAACTTGAGCCAGCTTGAAGGAGGAGGAGGTGATAATGGCGCTAAGGACAAAGTCGTCGCTGCTTAATTTGAAACAACTCAATCTCTCTCCCCTGGATGATTTTGACCATATCGAAGAATCAAAAGCGTCACTACTACTTCTCTCGATGGATAACATATCATGGTTTTGTTTCTTCTCACGTTTGTGTTTTTCCTATTTAATTTGGTCTTTCATGTCTTTTTTTTTGGGGATCTTTGTTCACTCTTTTGTTGGGTTTCTTGAGATGAAACAAGAGAAACAGAGAAATAATGGATGGTTTTGCTAATGAGAATATATGTATTACGTTAAAGTAGCAATTGATATAATTTAATTCTCGTGAAAAGAGTATGCTTTAGACCATCTCCATTGTATTTCTCTATTTTTTTCTCTAAAATAGAGTAACTCAAAAATAGAGCACTGTTTTCCTCCAATGTATTACTCTATTTTCACCTCTATAATAGAGTTAGTGTAAAAAAATAGAGATGAGAATAGAGTTGCTCTATATATAGAGCAATCCTATTATTTTCTCTATTTTAGAGTAAAATATAGAGTAGGGTTGGAGCAAATGTTGCTCTATAATAGAAATTTGACTCTAAAATAGAGTGAGGTTGGAGATGCCCTTAGTTATCATTAGAATAGAGAGACATCATACATGAGAATGAGATGCTTGACATAAGCCTTTCACTTGTAAACCAAGCATTAAGCTACAATCCATTATGCTAGCATCTAACTCACACTCGGAGTCTGAGACAGGAATGAAGATAGAAACATAGAATCATGTATAAGTAGCTTTTTTTTTTTTGCTTTATCATTCATCATCTCATCTTTGTGATTAATTTCCATTTTGTTTTGTTGCAACCCAAGCTTAAGATAGGTAAGGAAACAACCTAAACCTCGTTGGAAAAAAAAAACAGAAACAACCAAACTCAGTTGGAAAAAGGCCAAAATAAATAGAGGAATAACGGATGTTTGGTTTATGAGAGAATATATTACGTTCAAAAACATTTGGTATTTTAATTATCATGAAGATCATTCTTCAGCAAAGTACTTGATCAATACAATTGCTATCATTTTGCTTTGGTAGTTTTTTCATATGCTACTTCAATTGTTTTTCTGATTTTTAAACCAGCTGTTAAACATAGCTATTTATAATACTTTTGTTTAAAGATTTTAAGAGCTTGTCTGAATTGTTAGCAATTTATCCTATTACACAGAGTCTGGGCGTTGCAATATTTCTTCAAAAGTCTCAGATATTTAAAACAGATATAAATTGTTATAGTCAATAAAGCAATCAATAAGTGGACGTGCCGGAGTGGTTATCGGGCATGACTAGAAATCATGTGGGCTCTGCCCGCGCAGGTTCGAATCCTGCCGTTCACGTTTTTTTGTCCTTTAAATCATTAAAGACGGCCAGACGGCATTATTTGGCTGTTCGTGAACTGCATGCACTTTTTGGCCCATCTGCATACACATCAAGCTACACCTATCATTTTTTTGCCAACTTTTTTTTTTTGTATAACAATTTTTTTTTTTTGCCAACTTATATATGCAAATAATTTGTGAATAGTAGTTTTGCATATTTATTATATTTAGACAAATGCGTACATATGCATCAAAATTATACTAATGTGTGATGTCAGAGACGTACGGGTAAACTTGTGTATTCATTCTATAATTATATTGAAATGTGCTAAACATTATGCGTAATTTCGGTTATAACGTATTTGTGTTTGAAATTAAGGTACATACAAGACAAATGAAATCAATATACTAATTCATAAAGTAGGAGGTTATATATATAGCCAAGCGATTCCTATAATGATGTTATCATTCCAACTATACAATAATCAAAAACTTAGGTGAATATACACACATCAAATCATAGTCTTCGATTTAACCTCTATATTTATACGTACGTACACCAGTCAGCCAGTCACCACCATATCTAACAATACAATTTCCAATAACGCAACCATCGATTACAACGAAGCCAACAAAATACCAGTCTTTAAACACATAACAACACGATTTATGCTTAGTCCAAAAAATTACGAGTTCGATCAAACATCTAAAGCCAAAGTTCCCTTTTCATGGGAACTGACGCCTGGAGTTTCAAGAAGACACACCAAAACTGAAGATCAGCTACAATGGAAACTTACGCCGCCTCCATGTTCTCATGTTGAGTATCGTGAGGAAATGTTGCAAAGTCCTCTTTTTGTTTGTCCTTTCACGCCTTCTAATATGGCTAGGACTTCGAGGTCCAATTTTTCAAGTTTCAGGAAAAGAGAAGACGACCCTTTTCTCGAAGCTTATAGAAAATGTTTGGAGCGTAGTCCGCTTCGTGTCTCTTCGTTGGGAAGAAACGTTCGAGCTGATCAAGATTGTTACGCGAAGAGCAAGAAAAAGTCTATCCTTTTATGGCTGTGGAGTAAGTACTCTTGCAAACTTGGTACTGATGGCTGGACTAGGGTATCTCGATTCCTTAAACCGAAATCTAGTACGAGAATCGATTCCACCGAGTAAACATGTTTTGTTTGATCTTCGTCAAGTTATGTAAAAGGCAATTAGTCAAATTGTCAAATCTTGATGTGTGGGGTTTAATCAATGTTCAACAAATATAATACTACGCTCTCGTTGTATAAAGTTTTGTTTGGTTCAGTTTTGTTGTCCTAAATAGTATATATTTCATTTGAATACAGTATATCCTAATGTTTAAAGAATATATTTCAATTTGTTGCCACTAAATAATGTTAGACCATTTAATTTTGTGAATGGTTTAAATATCGGTGTACTACCGTTTCTTATAGTTGAGAAATAAAAATTTCACGTTTGGTAAACACCGTGCCGTCTTTAATTTTACGAATTGGACTACATGCCGTTGGTTATAAAAAAGAAAAAAAAAAGAAGTCTTGAGAGAGAGTTGAGGAGTCCAAAAGCATCACTATCTTTGCTTCTTCGGCAACCGTGTCTGAGACAGTGAGAGAGACTCCGAGGAAGAAGACTGAGGGGAAAGAAGAAAATAGAAAGAGCGAAGTAAGACATGGAGAGCAGCGAGGAAGACGACGAGTACCCATATATCGAAAGCATCATTCCTCAGTCAAAGATCGATTCCGTTCACCAGTCTCTCACCGAAAAGGTCTTTCCTTTTTTTTTCTTTCTTTCGCTTATTTCAATTGGGTTCTTTCCGATTTCTCCGATTGATCTGGATTAGGACTCAGTTTGCCCTCGAATTTAACGCATTGGCTTTAAAGTAGTTGAACCTAAGATTTGGTAATGTTAAACAATGCAGGGAATTAGAAAACTGTGCTGTGAGCTTTTGGATTTAAAGGATGCTGTGGAAAATATGTGCGGTGATATGCGTACCAAGTACCTTGCTTTCTTACGGTAAATATTAACTAACTTCTCTTTCTTATTTGGTTTGCTAGTTTCTTCGTATCAGCTTAATGTTTGGTGTAAGATTCATATATCTTTATGTTTGGGTTTGTGTAGGATATCTGAAGAAGCGGTGGAGATGGAGCACGAGTTGGTTGAGCTACGGAAACATATATCTTCGCAGGGGATTCTTGTGCAGGATCTGATGGCTGGAGTTTGCCGTGAGATGGATGATTGGAATCGATCAGCTGGTGATGCAGATGACGCTCAAGTCAAAGATGATCCTTTGCCTGATGAAGTAACTGATCCAAAGTCTGAGTTTTTGGAGAAAATTGATCTTCTTTTGGCTGAACATAAAGTGGATGAGGCACTGGAGGCGATGGATGCTGAGGAAAGAAACTGCACAGATCTTAAAGGGTCAGTCGAGATGTCCTCTTACAAGTCTGCTTTTTTGGAAAGAAAGGCGGTTCTTGAGGATCAGCTTCTTAAAATTGCTAAACAACCTTCGGTTAGTGTAGCTGAACTGAAGCATGCATTGACTGGGTTGATCAGACTAGGAAAAGGACCGTCAGCTCACCAGTTGCTTCTTAAGTTTTATGCCACAAGACTCCGCAGAAGAATCGAGGCCTTTCTTCCTTCGTGTTCAAGCTGTCCACACACTTTCCCTGCTACTCTGTCTAAGCTTGTTTTCTCTAACATCTCAGTGGCTGCGAAAGAATCCACTGCCATGTTTGGTGATGATGATAATCCCGCATATTCCAACAAAGTTGTCCAATGGGCAGAGAGGGAAGTTGAGTATTTGGTACGGTTGGTTAAAGAAAACGCTTCGCCTTCCGAAACAGCTTCTGCATTGCGTGCAGCCAGTGT
>NC_025701.1:4263032-4272590 GCF_000633955.1 Camelina sativa | reverse complement strand
TGTTCAAGCTGTCCACACACTTTCCCTGCTACTCTGTCTAAGCTTGTTTTCTCTAACATCTCAGTGGCTGCGAAAGAATCCACTGCCATGTTTGGTGATGATGATAATCCCGCATATTCCAACAAAGTTGTCCAATGGGCAGAGAGGGAAGTTGAGTATTTGGTACGGTTGGTTAAAGAAAATGCTTCGCCTTCCGAAACAGCTTCTGCATTGCGTGCAGCCAGTGTATGCCTTCAAGACTGTCTTAACTATTGCAAAGTGTTGGAACCACAAGGCTTGTTTTTGTCTAAGCTGTTTTTAGTGCTGTTCCGGCCTTATGTTGAAGAAGTCTTGGAGTTGAATTTTAGACGGGCTCAAAGGGTTATCTTTGACATGACTGAAACTGATGAGGGCTTGGAATCATCCTCTGACTTTGTGGCAGTATTATCTGAATTCGCTATCGCTTCAGATACTACGATGACTGATTGTAGCATTCGGTTCATGCAAATTGTGCAAGTGAGTTGATTTTTGAACACTGATTTTACCATTTTCTTTGATTCTAGACGCATAAACTTATAGTAGCTTTGTTTGTTCTTGCAGGACATACTTGATCAGTTAACACACCTAGTTGTGTTACACTTTGGTGAAAGTGTACTAACAAGGATACTGCAACTATATGATAAATACATCGACTTTCTGATCAAAGCCTTGCCTGGACATTCAGATGAGGATGGTCTCCCTGCGCTCCAAGATAATAACGTACTCGCTAGAGCTGAGACAGATTCTGAGCAGCTTGCTCTTCTTGGAGCGGCGTTTACAATACTTGATGAACTGTTACCAAAATCACTTGTTAAAGTCTGGGAACTCCAGATTGAAAATGGTGGAGGAGAAGGTGAGAGTAGTGCTGCTCTAAACAGTAGCGCTGCACCAGAACTCAAAGAATGGAAACGCCACATGGTTCAAGCATTTGACAAACTCAGAAACTACTTCTGTCTGCAGTTTGTCTTGAGCTTCATCTACTCAAGGGAAGGACTAACACGATTAGACGCGCTCATTTATTTAACCGAAATACCAGATGACTCGAATCTGCCCTCTTTACCGTTTCAGGTCTCGTCTTCTTCTTTGATCTAGTTTTAGAGTCCCGGTTTATAAGTTATAGCACACAGAATCAACGGTATCCCTTCTTTCTTATGCAGGCATTGCTTTCTAAGCTACAACAGTTGGCCGTAATAGCGGGGGATGTTCTGCTCGGTAAAGAAAAGCTGCAAAAGATTCTACTAGCGAGATTAACGGAGACGGTTGTAATCTGGCTATCAAACGAGCAGGAGTTTTGGAGTGCATTCGAGGACGAGTCAAATCCACTTCAGCCATCTGGGTTGCGACAGGTAGTAACACACACTCTTCCCACTCTTATGTACCTAAGCTATTCTCCGAGGTCAGGCTCAGCCGTCAAAGGTTTGAACCTTTGGAATGGGAAACAATGAATATAGTTGAAACTTGATATTGAAGTTCATTCGGGTTAAAAGTTGAGGAAGTGATTGTTATGTGTTGCAGTTGATCCTGGACATGAACTTCACAGTTGAGATCGCGCGGTTTGCGGGGTATCCATTTAAAGTAGTTCAGAACCATGCATCAGTGGTGATCAATCGAGCCATCAACATATTCTCCGAAAGAGGCATCAACCCACAAAGGTAATGAAAAAAACACTTTATAATCTTTCCAACTAAAATCGAATTTAACTTAAAAAAGTCTCTCTTCTCTGTTTCATCAGTTCACTCCCGAAAACAGAGTGGTTCACGGAGGCCGCCAAGTCAGCAATCAACAGGCTACTGACGGGGTCTGAGGATGCTTCAGAACCGGAAGAATATGAGTGTGAAGAAGACGATAATCACATTGTCCTCCCTGAGATAGATGAAGAAGAAGACTCAGATTCCGTAGAAACATCTTCACTTTCCACAATGGACTCGTTCGAGTCATTCGCCTCTGCGAGCATGGCTGACCTAGAGAGTCCTTCCTTCACCGATTCTGAGTCTTGACCACTTTTTATATTTTGTTGTAGTAGTATCATCAAGTAATATATAATCAGATAATTATCCGGTTTAGATTGGTTTAGTGGAAGGCTGTCTAAAAATATTAGCCCATCATTGGCAAGCCAAAGAACTGGCAAACGCACCGAACGCATCCCAATGGGTCAAAATGCCAATTTTGACGTGAGTTGTTTGTCAAGCCTAAAAAAATGTTTGAAATTTTTATTATATGTTTTGGTCACCTTAAAATGTAATAGTTGCCAGTCTTCAAACCTTTTCAACGACATAATAAGAAACCTTCCTAAGTACGATCTTAAACCTACTCAACAACCATGCCTTGCACGTGAGCCGAAATGCATATTAATTTTATTAAGACATAATAAGGTTTTGACATGTATCATTCTATTCAATTTTAATATATCAAGTCTATTAATTTTATTAAGTTATTAATTAAAAACTCATTAACGATCTAAAGAAGAGATAAAGAAAATAATTATACAGTATTAAATATAAATCCATTTTCATATTTCTTAATATTTAATTGATATTAATATTATTATATAATGTATTAGATGTTTGAAAGGAAGATAAAAACCTATAAGAAACTTGAGAACTTGTATTAAAATTTAATACAAACAAATATTTTTAATGAATAACAAAATGCTAACGTGATAATAAAAAAAAAGATGATAATAATATTTGAGAATCTATTTTATTTCTTATTATAAGACACATGCATAAAAATTTCTTATTATAAAACATATACATAAAAATATTTTGCTTATATTTTCATACTTTTTGTTTGTTGTTTTGTTAATTTATTTTTTTCATATTAAACAATACATGTAAGATGTTATTTAAATGCAAAATCTTATAGGTGAAATTAGTTACAAATACTTAATTATATTTAATAATATTTTACTTATGTTTTTCTTATATTTTCATATTTTTTGCTTATTGTTTTGTTAATTTAGTTTTTCATATTAAACAATATATGTAAGATATTACGTAAAGGCAAAATCTTATAGGTAAAATTAGTTACAAATAATTAATCAGATGTAATAATGTTTTAGTTTTACGATGTTAGGAAGTTTTACACTACTTCTATTAAACTTTAAGTAAATAAAAATAAATTGTAAGTGAAATACTTATAACCTTGTATGTATATATATATATATCTACCATAATCATAAATTAATACTAAAAAAAAAAAAAACTAAATTCATCATCCACACATAGCCTGGATAACCATCTAGTATTATATAAAAAACATTCTCACTTATTACAATCTGTAAACTCACACTTTATCCATCACTCAGACATTACTAATGTAAACGAACCAACAAATCAAAGTGGAAGTGGAGTGCTCATGATGTCCCTAAAATCATAGTTTACTAACATCACCCGTGGAAGTGTTTTATTACAATTGCTAGGCTTAACTAAATGCATCTTAGCTCCCAATTTTGCTAGGATTTGGGCTGCTCTGGTGAAATCTCCATCACCAAACCTTCTCACATGACTAAACATGTGATGCTGGAGCAGGTCATCCGCAACGTCAGTCACTTTTTCGAAATTAATTGGAAAAGAAATCTTTGCGATTAAATTGGTTTTTGAATTAAGAACCCAATCGAAGAAGCAAATTAGGATTAAATTAGATTTACCTGAAGCACGAAGATAGGTAGCGTGTTGGGTTTTTTCTTTACAATTCGCACATTTTGCATTTCGGGGATAGATGTCATGAACCTCAACATTGGGCCACGCCACTTTCCTGCTGACATTATTTCCAAAGAACCCTGACATATTTCCCACGGCCACCATGTTAGTGATGTAATAATCATGATTTTGGCTTCGGAGGAAGGCTAGGATCCGTGGTTCGAGAGTAAAAGCATCAAAGCCAGCTTCTTTCATATCCCTTCTGATGTTTTCGGAATCCACAAAGACAGCAAAAGCCTCAGAACGAACTTTGGAGGGCGTTGCCGCCTTCAGCGCATCTCGATCTTCTCGTTTTCAACAGTTTTAAAGTCGGAATCCATTTCACGGTTTGGTTTTTGTTTTTTTAAGGAAAGTGATGAGTATGATATAATCGATCAATGTCATATTTATATACCAGATAATATTCCACGCGCCGCTTGGATTTGAAATTAATCTAACAAAATATAGTTATATACTTTTAAAGGAGTTTAGTAATTTATTGAATAAATTTATTATTTAATAGTTTATATTACATAAATATTATATTAAACAAGTATTTATCAAAACTTGTACAAAAATTATAAATAATTTCTCTTAATTATGGTTTTATAGCTTTCTTAATTCCTTCAATAATTTTTCCACTGTCTAACAAATGCAAGAAAACCTACATATTATTTATTATATTATTTACATTCATTATGAAAATAAATATTATTCGAGATAATTAATCGAAAAATAAAAGACGTTTTTCCGAGATGATTGATGAAGTCATATATATAAATCATATGAAAAATGATTCAATTATACCTGTATAAGTGACACCGAACCTAACTTATATATATTTACAATTCACAATAATTTGGTTGTAATAAATTAATATAAACATATTATATATATATATGTTAATTAACTATATACGGATAAATGATATATGATTAGAATAATATTAATAAGTGAATAGAAATTGAAAATAGTTACATAATAATCTCATGTGAATTATTTATCTTAAAATGAATAAAAATAAAAGCAAAATAGAAAATATGTGACATATCTTAATGATGACAAGTAGATTTGAAAATAAAACTATACATCTTGATGTTCATAATATAGGAATTATATATATATATATATATATAGTACTAATATCCCAAAAAAATTTTAAAAAATTTAGATGATAGAAAAGTTAAATATCTCATCATATTTTAAAACAAAAATATCACATATATACATTTATCATATCTTACATATATATACATACATGTTAAATTTCTTATAAACATAATAGCATATGCTACACACATGTTGAACTCTTACATAAAGTATATAAGAATTACAAAAAAAATAAAATAATTGAATATTAATATCTTTTATTAGTTATTATATTTTTAATTGATATTAATCATTCATTAGAATGCTATAAATACTATGGAGGTGAAAAAGATAACATAAACACAAATAAATAATTGCAATTAATTAAAATTTAGTTCCTTAAAATATGGATATGATTATAAATATGAGAGTTACAAAATATTTAATAGAATATTTATAATTAATATAATAAATATTAATTAAAATATGGATATGGTTATTGATTTAGATATAAACAAAAATCATATAATTAATTATCCGGTTTAGGTTGGTTTAGTCGAAAACTGTCTGAAAATGTAAGCCCATCAGCGGCCCAATTGGGATAAATGGATAAGGCGGTTCCTGAGTGTTCGTCAAGCATAAAATAAAATAATTCTGACAAATCGTTGAAAGAAAAAAACAAAGTCGTACTACGCGACTCTCTCTCTCTCTCTCTCTCTGTCTATTAATTTCCTTTGGGAGCAAGGCGGTCTCTAATATCACTTTCAACTTGTGTATAACCCTGATACCCTCCTCATTCATATATAATCAAATCTTCTTCTTCCTTATAACCCTCCCTACCACAGTCTCTCTCTCTCTCTCATCTCCCTGAGAAAACAAGGGACTCAATCGAAATCTCCTGCGTTTTTCTTTCCCCTGAGATTGTTCGTTGATTCTTCCTTTCGTATCTTGTTGTTGTCAGGTACCAATTTTCCCCCCCCCCCCCCTTTGTTTATTTGCTTCAGATCATTTGTCTTTATCGTTCTATTGATTCATCAATTTTGTGTTGGTAGCCTCTAGGTTTCGCGAATTTTTTCTTTAGATCTGATAACTAGGGCACCTCGATTTTACCCCCAATAGAGAAAAAAAAATTCACGATTTTGTAACACCGATGTTTGGGCGATTTATTTGGGATTCCGGTAAAAATTAATCGTAGGTAGAGCATATGATAAGGATTCGACTATCGATTCGTTTAGTTTTTGCTTATTCAATTTCAATATATGGGTTGTAAATCTATAATTGTTACCATAGATTGGTTTCCTCGTATTTTGTGTTTGTTGGAATTGATCACATTACTAGAATCTGATTTTTCTTTTTGTATGTCTTTGTACAGAAGTACTTTGTGTGAATAGTTTTTACACCCAATTGCTCCAACACTGACGGGTACAGGATCTGGTTCTCTGTTTGTGGAGTCAAGGAAGAATATGAGCTTTCAAGTCAGGAGAGATAGGAACAACGGTGGTGATAGGTCTCGTAACAATTCTCAGCAAACCTGGATTCCTAGAAACTCATCATCTACCTCCGTGGTGGTGCCTAATGAGCCTACGCTTTTTCCTAATACCGATAGAAATTCTGAAAGCCGTGATGCTGCTGTTGCTGCTTCCCATCCTCCTTATCTGCAAAGGCAGCTAAACGGTTCTGCTCCTCCACCCTATAACCATCAGCAAAGGAGTAATAACATTGGTCCACGTCCACATAATCGGCAAAGAAGAAATGATGCAGCCGGAACTCTGCCTGTTAACCACCAGCATCAAAGGAGTGATTACATTGGTCCACCTCCACCTAATCAACAAAGAAGAAATGATGCTGCGGGGATTTTGCCTGAGAACCAGCACCAAAGGGGTCCACCTCCACCCAGTCGACAAAGAAGAAATAATGTTTCTGGAACTCTTCCTGATAATCGTCAAAGAGTTTCATCTAGGACGCGGCCTGTGTATCAGGGGAAAAGGGTAGCTAAGGAGGAGGATATTGTGGTGATGACAGACCCAAACTTGCCTCAACTTGTTCAAGAGCTACAGGAGAAACTGGTTAAGAGTTCTATTGAGTGTATGATTTGCTATGACAAGGTTGGGCGATCTGCCAATATCTGGTCTTGCTCCAGCTGTTATTCCATTTTCCATATGAATTGTATCAAGAGGTGGGCTCGAGCACCTACTTCTATTGATTTACTGGCTGAGAAAAATCAAGGTGATAATTGGAGATGTCCGGGTTGCCAATCTGTTCAGTTGACATCATCCAAAGAGATAAGCTATCGGTGCTTCTGTGGAAAGAGGAAAGATCCACCGTCTGATCCATATCTCACTCCACACTCATGCGGGGAACCATGTGGGAAGCCTCTGGAGAAAGAGTTTGCGGCAGCTGAGATTACTAAAGAGGATCTTTGTCCTCATGTCTGCGTGTTGCAGTGTCATCCTGGTCCATGTCCTCCCTGTAAGGCGTTTGCTCCACCTCGTAGTTGTCCTTGTGGTAAGAAGATGGTTACTACCAGATGTTCCGAGCGGAGATCTGTTCTTGTTTGTGGGCAGCCTTGTGATAAGCTTCTCAATTGCGGGCGTCATCAATGTGAAAGGACATGTCACGTTGGCCCTTGCGATCCTTGTCAGGTACTGGTAAATGCCACGTGTTTCTGCAAGAAAAAAATGGAGACTGTTATTTGCGGAGATATGAATGTGAAGGGAGAGTTGAAAGCAGAAGATGGTGTGTATTCATGCAGTTTTAACTGTGGGAAGCCGCTTGGATGTGGTAATCATTTCTGCTCCGATGTTTGCCATCCCGGACCTTGCGGGGACTGTGACTTGCTGCCCAGTAGAGTTAAGACATGTTATTGTGGGAAAACGCGTCTAGAAGAACAGATCAGACAGAGTTGCTTGGACCCAATTCCTTCTTGTTCAAGTGTATGCAGGAAGCTTCTTCCTTGTAAGTTACATACTTGCAATGAAGTGTGCCATGCAGGTGATTGCCCGCCTTGTTTAGTCCAAGTAAACGAGAAATGCCAGTGTGGGTCAACATCCAGGGCTGTGGAATGCTACATAACAACTTCTTCAGAGACAGAGAAGTTTGTCTGTGCTAAGCCATGTGGGCGTAAGAAGAACTGTGGGAGACATAGATGTAGCCAGCGTTGCTGTCCTCTCATGAACGGGAAGAAGAATGATCGATCAGGCGACTGGGACCCGCACGTCTGCCAAATACCTTGTGGGAAGAAGTTAAGGTGCGGGCAACATTCCTGTGAATCTTTGTGTCACAGTGGACATTGCCCTCCTTGTCTCGAGATGATCTTTACTGATCTTACATGTGCTTGTGGAAGAACTTCGATTCCTCCACCACTACCGTGTGGGACACCTGTTCCTAGCTGTCAGCATCCATGCTCGATTCCTCAGCCTTGTGGCCATTCTGCTACGCATGGATGCCATTTTGGAGATTGTCCTCCTTGTTCTGCCCCTGTGGAAAAGAAGTGCGTTGGTGGCCATGTGGTTCTCAGAAACATACCTTGTGGGTTGAAAGACATTAGATGTAACAAGATTTGTGGAAAGACGAGGCGTTGTGGCATGCATGCTTGTGCCAGAAGTTGTCACCCAGAGCCTTGTGACAGCTACAATGAATCTGAAGCAGGTATGCGTGTTACATGTGGACAGAAGTGTGGTGCTCCTAGAAGAGATTGCAGACACACTTGTGCCGCACTCTGCCATCCTTCTGCGCCTTGCCCTGACCTAAGATGTGAAGTTCCAGTCACGATTACTTGTTCATGTGGTCGCATATCCGCTACGGTCCCTTGTGATGCTGGAGGAAGAAGTGCCAACAGTTCTAATGTTTTCTCTGCGGCTTATGATGAAGCCTCTATTTTGCAGAAGCTTCCAGCGCCACTTCAGCCTGTTGAGTCGAGCGGGAACCGAATCCCTCTCGGGCAGAGAAAGCTTTCGTGTGATGACGAGTGTGCTAAGCTGGAGCGTAAGCGGGTTCTTCAAGATGCATTTGATATTACTCCCCCAAATCTGGAGGCATTACATTTCAGCGAGAGTTCTGCTATGACAGAGATTATTTCAGACCTTTATAGGCGTGATCCGAAGTGGGTACTGGCTGTTGAAGAGCGCTGCAAGTTCCTGGTACTTGGGAAAGCCAGAGGAAGCACAAGTGCCCTTAAGGTCCATGTCTTCTGCCCGATGCAAAAAGATAAACGAGACACGGTTCGGCTTATAGCTGAGAGGTGGAAACTTGGTGTTAGTAACGCAGGATGGGAGCCAAAACGGTTTACAGTAGTTCACGTAACAGCAAAATCAAAACCGCCAACACGGATCATTGGAGCTAGGGGTGGTGCTATCTCGATAGGAGGGCCACACCCACCGTCCTTTGATCCACTGGTGGACATGGATCCTGGACTGGTGGTTGCTTTATTGGATCTTCCGAGGGAGGCAAATATCAGCGCCTTGGTATTGAGATTTGGGGGTGAATGTGAGCTTGTTTGGCTGAATGACAAGAATGCTTTAGCCGTGTTCCATGATCATGCCCGAGCTGCCACTGCCATGAGGAGGCTTGACCACGGTTCAGTATACTATGGAGCTGTGGTTGTCCAGACAGGCGGGCAATCTTCTTCACATAGTAATGCATGGGGAAAATTACCTGGCGGTTCAGCGTGGGATGTTCATAAAGGAAATCCATGGAAAAAAGCTGTGATTCAGGAGAGTGATGACTCCTGGGGAGCTGAAGATTCCCCCATTGGAGGATCATCTAGAGATAT
>NC_025701.1:4227870-4262094 GCF_000633955.1 Camelina sativa | reverse complement strand
AAAGGAAATCCATGGAAAAAAGCTGTGATTCAGGAGAGTGATGACTCCTGGGGAGCTGAAGATTCCCCCATTGGAGGATCATCTAGAGATATTCAAGCCTCTGCTTTGAGATCAGCAAAGAGCAACAATCCAATTGCTACCTCGGTTAATCGTTGGAGCGTTTTGGAGCCTGAGAAGGCCAGCAGCACGTCCAGTTTAGAGCCAATTACTCAGCCTCAGATAGAAGAGAGCAGCAGTTCAAAAGCTGCGGATAAACAACCGGTGGAAGGCTCTGGTGAAGAAGTGGTGGATGACTGGGAGAAGGTATGTGATTGAAAGCATATGCCGATGACTGTGATTCTTTTTCAACTTCTTTTCGATGTATAAAAACGGCAGGTTGTTCAGATGTGTATGCGTGTGCGACTGCTGTGACGAGCTGGGTCTTACACCCGTTTCTGAGCTTAGGTGTTAGTCAATGACGTGCCGTTTTTGTCTTGGCATCTTTGACGTTTATTTTGGTTATATGAACTATTTGATTGTTCTGTTGGTGGTATTGTGTGAACCGGTATGTTTTCTTTTTGAGATTGAAGAAATATGGCAACACTTTATTTTTGTTCTTAACAAATGCAACTTGAAGTAATAAATACATTTTTAAGGTGACAAGGTTAATTCATTCATCAGCACGCCTCTATAGCGAAACTATATTTTTCCATTGCCAACTAAAAGTTTAGATGTTTAGATCATTAGGAATATTGAGAAGTATCTTTTTCTTTTGTGGGTCAAATTTTGCCCACTAGCAATTTTTTATATATATTTCTAGAATGGTATGTAGAACAGCGTTAGGACATTAGGAATCATTATCAAAACAACAAAGGCCAACTAGTTCAAAGGCTTCATTAGACTACTTGTATTACTAATATCTAAGCAGTTCAAAGTAACATTGGACTCGAACTCAGATCCGATAACCCGGAAACGATATTCATCTAGTTAGTTGAACTAATCGCATTTAGATGACTTAATTAGTATATATGTGATCAGTTTGATTCTCATACAAAAGTTAAGATAGAAGAAGAGCCACAAACTGAGAATCTTTGCTTTAGCTTTTGTCGTCCAATAGAATTTATACCTTTTACATGGTTATTGCACTAAAGTAAAACTTACAAGGAGAATCTTGAGAAGACAAGATTGGGTCTTTTATTCTTCTTCTGTCACAATCTTTTTATTTTTTCATAATAGTGAAAAGAAACAAATCTCTATATAAAGCTCACTACAAAAGAGAAGTGTTCTTTTATAAACAAACAAGAAAGAAAGAAGAAGAAAGAAATGTCTGTCCAAAAAGCTGTCAAGAGTTCTCATTACCAGGCAGAATCCAACATGGAACAAGATGTAATAAGAACAAGTCAATTATTATTAGTTTCTTTCATTGATTTTTTTGTATTTGTTGGTTATATTCATATTTTGTAATGCAACTAACAAAATCAAACTTGATTATTAGATCGTTAGAAAAGCATGGGTCTTTAAGCCAAGTGGTCTTAATTTCATATGGGGAGGTGATTCTCAGTATTGGGTCATCCCTAAAGAAGACAGGTTTGGTATCTCTTTCAAATTGCATTATATAAAGAACCGAATTAAACCGGTCTGATTCTGAAATTGCACGTTTTTGGTTTTATGTGTTTAAAACTGGAGTTTCTTTTGTTTTCAGGACGCCTGCTGAACTAAAGATGGTGAGTTGGTTAGAAGTAACCGGTTCGTACGACAAGATAGAGCCAGGCAAAACATACCGAATCGGTTTTAAAATCTCGTTAACAGCTGATGCAACCGGATGGGACCAAGCTCCGGTTTTCATGTCAGCTAAAATTGGAAAGAAAGGGAAGACAATTTGGAAGAGGATCAAATCGCTTAACAATAATATTGAGAAACTCAAAGCTGGAATCGGACCAGTGAACATACCAGATGATACTGATGGTCGGTTTGAGGTCTTTGTCAGTCCCAATATAACAATTAACCAAGACACCAAGCTTCAATTTGGTTTGTATGAAGTGTGGACTGGAAAATGGAAAACAGGTTTGTTGATCTATGAGGCTTTTGTTGAAGAAGTGTAAAAGAGATTATGAATCAGTTCTAAAGACTATTATATATCTTAAACTTCAATGTGCCAAGAACCATTTCAACGTGTATATATACATATATAATCCCCATTAATAAGAATCAAGTTGTGCACATACACACGCACACAACCTTTACAAATATTCTCAGCTCCAACTATAAACAAAGAGCTGATAAATCTTGTGTACCTAACAAAATAAGATCTATATCCCAACAAATTGTTCTGTTCTTCATCTGAAAGACTAAAAATGCTGGCTTACGCCTATGGGAGGATTCCGAACACAGCCGCTTATGACGTGCAAGTACAAGGCGAGGCACACAGTGATTATAACAGAAGATTTGGCTCCGACATAACCAACTACTTGGCGTCCTCTGTCTGTAACCTCTTCATTAACCACATTGATACTTTTTCTGAAACCTTGAAACGTTTTCAACATTATAAATGCCATGATTGATCTTGTCGTTTCTAATGTTACTCTTCCTGTTACATCGAACATAAACCTTCGATTGCTCGGAACTGCCAATGTCGTTGAGATAGTCTCAGCCCACCCATTACTCTTGATCCCATCATCTCCTGACTCCGAAACCATCTTGCTTCTAGAGGAACCATTACTCTTCAAATCGTCACCATCAATCTCTTCTATCACATTACTAGACTTTGAAGATGTAAACACTTCATGAGATGTCCTAACGAGAGTCTNAACAGGTTTGTTGATCTATGAGGCTTTTGTTGAAGAAGTGTAAAAGAGATTATGAATCAGTTCTAAAGACTATTATATATCTTAAACTTCAATGTGCCAAGAACCATTTCAACGTGTATATATACATATATAATCCCCATTAATAAGAATCAAGTTGTGCACATACACACGCACACAACCTTTACAAATATTCTCAGCTCCAACTATAAACAAAGAGCTGATAAATCTTGTGTACCTAACAAAATAAGATCTATATCCCAACAAATTGTTCTGTTCTTCATCTGAAAGACTAAAAATGCTGGCTTACGCCTATGGGAGGATTCCGAACACAGCCGCTTATGACGTGCAAGTACAAGGCGAGGCACACAGTGATTATAACAGAAGATTTGGCTCCGACATAACCAACTACTTGGCGTCCTCTGTCTGTAACCTCTTCATTAACCACATTGATACTTTTTCTGAAACCTTGAAACGTTTTCAACATTATAAATGCCATGATTGATCTTGTCGTTTCTAATGTTACTCTTCCTGTTACATCGAACATAAACCTTCGATTGCTCGGAACTGCCAATGTCGTTGAGATAGTCTCAGCCCACCCATTACTCTTGATCCCATCATCTCCTGACTCCGAAACCATCTTGCTTCTAGAGGAACCATTACTCTTCAAATCGTCACCATCAATCTCTTCTATCACATTACTAGACTTTGAAGATGTAAACACTTCATGAGATGTCCTAACGAGAGTCTCGAGAGCATTGTTACAAACCGAAACAAGAACGTCCTTGACACTATCCTGATGCTTCGGATTCGTCAACCCCTCAAAGATTTGATCATAAGTATTGATGTCCATCGTCTTGTCAAGATACACAGCAACTGCAGTGCTGGTGAATCTCTGAATACAATCAGCTAAAAGCTCTCTACACTTATCATCACAAAGCAAACTCACCCACTTAGGAGGTGTCTCTGAAGAATCAGAACCCTTACATTTGACACCAGTCACGAGCTCATCAGAGTAAAAGCCAAGAATAAGATTCTTAGCAAAGCTACCAACAACAACTGAAACAAAACCAGATCCAGCCTTTGAGAAAACCTTATCAATCACTCTATCAACAACACTAGACTCCGATTTCACAATTCCTGAATCATCACCAACACTAGCCGATTCTAAACTATACCCACGAAAGACACCAATCGTCAGAGCCTGAGAAACCCTAGAGACCGAATCCGTAAACTCGTTCGACCTGGTGATCTTAGCGATCTGTTTCAAGCTATTGGGGATATCGTCTGAATCAGAACTGAGAAAAGCCTTCAAGTCTCGTGTAACGATACTCACGGTCTCAGCTGAATCAGAGATCAATTCAGCAACAGAGACAAAAGCTCCGAGAATCTTGAAAAGACGTTTCCTTTTTCTGGCGACGGATGGCAAATGATAAACTTTGTAAACTCCATAACCAGAAACTCCAGAAATCGCCATTAGAATCAGCCATTTCCTTCTTCTCTGAGATAAAAAGATACCCTTTTCTCCCAATCGAAGAAGGTCCATTCAACAACAATCGAATCTCACAAAAAGACCCAATTACAAAAATCAAAGCTTTATAGAGAAAAGGAAGGATCTAGAGAGAAAGCTAGGGTTTGTGATTGTGATCCGAAAAAACGGGGAATTATAAGAATGAGATTCTGTTATTGACCCTAACAACATGAATGGAGACAGATCAGTTTAATTAGGAGATAAGAGAGGAGAGGAGGATAAGGAAAATAGAGCGATGCATGAAAATGAAATTGGCGTGATTCGTGTGTGAGGTGTGAGAGAACCAAGACGACAATTCAAGGTTGGAACTTGGAAGAGAGACGACAAGTTGGATAACAAAAATTATACTAAATGTTAGTAACATTTAATTTCGGTTCGGTTTGATTGGATAACGAACCGTCCACAATAACGAAACCTTATGGGAATCTTCCCACCATTTTATCGATTTGGGCTAACAGACAAGTGGACATGTTGATTTTTAATAGACAAGAATTTCTGTGTGGCAATGTGAGTTTTGGAATATTGATGGAAGTGGCATCAGATGATTTGGTGCAATTTTGATGAAAACATATCAGAGTGTTTTTTTCTTTCTTTTCTTGATAAATCAAAACATCACAATAGCTTTTTGGGGATGCCATGTGTTTCTAACAAATTACATTTGTTTTGTTATTGTCGGTTTATTCTGTAAATTTTGTTTTTTTCCGCTACTTGTTTACTTTGTAATTTTTTGTTAAAAATTTCAAAAACGGTATAAAATTTGTTTTGTTATTGTCGGTTTATTCTGTAGATTTTGTTTTTTTTCGCTACTTGTTTACTTTGTAATTTTTGTTAAAAACTTCAAAAACGGTATAAATACTTCACATTGATACCAAAATAAATACATCACATTAGTTAATTAGTTAAACTTAAACATGTATTGCACTTCAATTCAATACTACATGTTATCAATCAGAAGTTTGTTTATTAGCTATTGTTAGGATGGGCCTAACAACACATTAAAAGCTTAATGGGTAGATTCACTTTCAAAAGCTCACTTATATAAGGGATTGCCCAAACTTGTAAGCTATCTTTGGGTCTAGGCATCTAGCAATACCTTGAAGAAATCATCTTCAAAATCTAGTTTTCAGAAAACAGTGTTTTCAGGTTATAAGCCGTTTACTAATTCTTCTTTACGCTGTGATGTTTTAATAATAGGTATTTCTTTGAAAACAAGTCATTTGATAGTTAAATCATGTGGAATCTTATCATCTACTGTATTTGATTAATACTTTTTTTAAACGAATAGGCATAAATAATTGATAGTATAATAATAGTTGTTTCTGGAAGCATTGATAGTTCTACTTCCGACATGGCTCCACATGTAGTTCTTATCTAATTCTATCAGAAGAGAAGAGATGTCTTTTCTAATGCTATGTGCCCCATACCTACAAAAGTCCAAACCCACCAATGTTTTTCTCCCACGCTTCCATATATCTGTGTCCGCACCACGTTTTCAATTTTTTGACTACTAGTTTAAATATTTAGAAGTTTCTATTTATAGAACTAGAGGTAACAAAATATTTTACCGAAGACAGGTATCGTAGTAGGGGAAATCAAACAAAGTCTGCAGTTTGATGTGAGTACTTGTCAAAAGTTGTAACTAAAATAAGAAACATTAGCTAAAATGGCTGATGCCTGATGATGATACATCTAAACAGAATAAAAAAATTCATTGACCCAAATCCAAATAAGGTCGTTAGGAACACTTCTCAAATATAAATCGATGATCTCTTTGGTCTTATTTTCTTTTGTTAATAATGGTTTTCAGACTTCAGTCAATAATTGAAGAGAATGTATTTAAATTATACCTTAACATAACTTAAACAAGAGAAATTAAAGAAAGACATAATAAACTAAACATGTTCGACATACAAACTATTCTTATATATTTCCACGTATAGACGACAGATCCACAACCTTGACTATTCCCGTTCATTCAGGCTTTGACATTCTGTATTTTTTTGACAATTTAAAATTTGAACAAAGAAAAACAATAGACGCGAGAAAATCGAAGGCGGCATAAATTACTACATGGATATGAGTCTTATGACTTATCCAGTACTAGGTTAATTTTTATTCATTTGATCAACTCAATATAAACTTCTGGTTGAAAATATTCATATGTGATGATGCAGTAGTAAATTGTATAAGTGGAAACTATATACTATGTGATAACTTAAAGTCCAATCAATGTTTCATTCGAATTCTATGTTAAATTAATGATTGGTTTCGACCGACGGGACCTTCGTGGAGTACTGCTCTCTCCAACACTCTTTCGACTATTTTATTTTCGTAAAACCAACCATCCTTTAAAATGATTAACCTCTAAACAAATACTAAAAGTCACGTTTGATTCTCTCAATTATTTTCCTCCTTTAACACTCTTTTATTACTAGTTTATTATTATTTAAAAAATAAATCAACATTTAAAACCCCTTAAAACCACATCACACTCCAAAAACCCCATCATTCAAACAAACACAAAAACAAAAAACCATTTTACCAACCAAAAAACAAGAAGAAAACAGAGAGCATGAAACAAAACCAGAACAAGTTCTTGAGGATAATCTCAACACCTCTTCGAGCTTTAGGCAAAGCACGTGATCTTTACGTGAGAAGCATGACCGGTTGTGCAGCTAAGACTCACTATTCCTCCGCCGCCTCAGCTTCTTTTCCTAGGAGCCGGAGCACCTCCTCCGCTGCCTTCTCATCATCCGCGTCTTCCCGGAGAACAACAGATTTCGGGATAGATGAAGATTACAGCGAGCTAGTGAGAGCAGCGTCGGTAAGGAGTTTAGGGCACAAGAGTGAGATAGACATGTTGATACAAGAGAAGCTGCAACAGCAGAAGCAACAGAGGCAAGGAGGAGGGTTGCCTAAGAGCTCGAGCGTTGGGATGGCGAGGATAGAGGAAGACGAAGAAGCAGAGGAAGGATCTGTGAATCCCAAGATGAAGAAGGCTAAGAAAGTCTCTGATCTTTTGTATCCTCGTAGCAAATCCTACGCTGTTACTAGCAGCCCTAAATTGTAATTTCTTCTTCTTTCTTCTTCTTGATTTTAATTAGTATCTCTTGTGGATTGATTTATCATATTTTTATAGCTCCCTTTTGTGCGTTGTGAAAATAATAATATTAGAAGTAGCTCAACCTATTCTCGCTTCAACTCCAATTTTGGTTCAATTCGTAAGGTTTAAGTTTTTAAGTTTTAGCTTTCATTGATATACGTAAATATGGGTATAAATTCGATTTTATTACTTAAGCGTGGATTTAATTCCACAAGGGTACTAGTTTTAGTAATTTTCTTGCCTTTGTTAANTGTGAATCCGAAGATGAAGAAGGCTAAGAAAGTCTCTGATCTTTTGTACCCTCGTAGCAAATCCTACGCTGTTACTAGTAGCCCTAAATTGTAATTTCTTCTTCTTTCTTCTTCTTGATTTTAATTAGTATCTTTTGTGGATTGATTTATCATATTTTTCTAGCTCCCTTTTGTGCGTCGTGAAAATAATAATTTTACAAGTAGCTAAACCTCGCTTCATCTCCAATTTTGGTTCAATTCGTAAGGTTTAAGTTTTAAAGTTTTAGCTTTCATTGATGTACGTAAAACCTTAAGTATATATGGAAATAAATTCGATTTTATTACTTAAGCGTGGATTTAATTCGACAGAGGTACTAGTATTAGTAGTTTTCTTGCCTTTGTTAATTCATGACTTCACATATCAGTATTTGGTGGTACTAGGTAGAATAATTATGTGGAGATTTACAATTCTCGTAACTTATTACTATTAATCAATAATCAGTTGATCTCATAAAGCTCTTTTTAGATATATTTTCAGAATATTGTTTTGGTGTTTTCGGATTTATCATTGTCACTGGATAAAGTTGTTTTTTAGATATGATTATTGAATATTATATGTAAGGAAAGCATTGTCCTTTACCACTAAATCACGGAAAGCTTTCGAAGTTTGTAATCTTATCTTTCGTGTTTTTTTGATATAAATATCATTGTTGTCTTGTCCACTGGCCACTGCCAAACGAAATCTACTTTACCTAATCAAAAGTATAGTACATATAGGGCTGCTCCACTGTTAAAATAATGCTTTTCTTTAGTTAATCCGAGTATCGACAAATTTGCAAAATACAGTGAATCAAGCTATCTCAGGTTTTTCTCGATTTAAAAATAGAATTATCTTCTTTTCATTCCGTTGCGAGTTTGTGACATGATTTCGAAGTTCATTTAGCAATTCTGTACAACTTGCTAAAAAATATATACAACTTGTTCCTGGGACGAGCTTAAATGAGACTCAAGAGACTGATTGAATCTTCTAAGGATTAAATAGATCAGTACTAGATATTCCAACCAACATATCGGCAAATACCAAAAAAAATCTGCGAAATCACCTTTTTGAAGTTGTACAATGTTAGAATTTCCGATTCACTTGGAGAAGAGCATAATGACACAGAGCAGTTGTCATTGATTTGAAGTAAGAATACAGTAAAATTTGGTACAAAAGACAATCAAAAGCGATAGAGTTTTATGGTTTATGGTGTTGGAGCTTTTTTGGATTGCATTAGTCTCCGAATATGCCCTTCTCTGTGGGCTGTTGTATCTATAAAGCCAAAAAACTATGTATAACGGTTGAAGAAAAAACCATCTCTTGTTTTCTTATCCTACTTGTCACGCCGGTCCTTGGGGAGTAAATCAGCCTTCCTCAATCTGAACCTGAATCTCAGGCCTACATTAAGAACACATCAGAGTCAGGACTACTAACACAACATCTGATCTGCGTTTCCTCCACTTTTAATTCAGTTGAAACGATATGCGGTCTTAAAAACTGCTGAAAAAGCATAGTAAGCATTACCAGTATTTCTAGAGAGGAACTTCAGAAGCTCATCGATGATGATTACCTGCAGTTTTTACAGAAATATTCAAATTAACTAATCGTCTTTTTAGGAATTTAGTTTCTTCTAAAATTATTGTCTCATAGCTGAGAGATCCGCGCACCGTCATGCTTTTCCTTAACAAATTTGCATCCATATGAGATAACTAAGGTGGTAAATGGTAATGTTCGATTCTAGCGTGAGGGTTCCTAAAGAGTTCTACTAGACGATTCAGAATAAGAAAAAAGTGAAAAAAAAACTCACTGGAAACGAAAGATACAGAACGGCAGTCCACTCGCCCCAGGACAAAGGTGTGACCTACAAAGAAGTGAACATGAGAATGAAAAGAAGAAAACAGGTACGCCAGTTTTTGTACAAGGTTGTCGGAGGAGGAGAAACTTACAGAAAATAAGACTGCCAGTGGATGAACATATAATATTAGCATGTGCAGAAGCATCGTCAGGATAATTGAACCAACGAGCCATAAATTACTCCTTGGGGTTATAACCCTGCAATCACACAGCTTTTTTACTTAAAGTTGCCTAATCCAATGTTTGTTCGTGGATGACACTCCACCACTTATAGTCTATACAATGGGATTATATTGTGTAGCATAGTTAAGAATCCCTAATGTAGTACATTGTATGATGCTAGCAAATCATAACAGAAATAAGTAGAAAACAAGGAAAGAAGGAAAGAAAGAAGAAGCTACGCTTACAGAAGGGATTGATTTTCGCTGAGGTTATTTAGAGCATTAAACATCTCGACAACAACAAGTACTGTCATAGCCACAGTAGATGGATGCCGATCCTCAAATATGCTGCAGGGATAAGTTGTCTCTCTAAGTGCACACGTTTCAAAGTTCATCTGAAATGAGATTATTCATTCTATTAGAGATAATAACGTTGGATATGAATCGTTTGATCAGCAACTTCGAAAATGTGGAGGTTGACACACATGAATGATGAAATAATCTGAAAGATGTAGCTGGAGATAAACCTAACCAGTTCACTGTAAGTCAGTTTGGGACCACCATCAGAGTAAATAAACCACCATATAAAGCCAGCAACAGTTGCCAGGCCAACATAAACTGTAAAGAAAGAAAAACAAATCAGGCAGATAGGTCGCACAGATGATTAAGATAAGTTACAGAGCCAACATTTTTCTAGCTTACCTCCGATAACCAAATAGCGGAAGAATAACCACCCAGTGACCACTGCTTCACCAACCTAGAATTCAACAACCGTCAGAACAATAATGAAGAAAAAAGGTCTAAGTAGTGGAAAGAGAGACACACTACAAGCATACGACTGAGAGAAGTTCTAAATCCCTTCTTCAAGTTAAATGACAAAGTCTACGCACCATAAAACCTAATACATAAGCAGTGAATTCAAAGAGATACTGTCTAGTTACAGCTGCTACCTTTCGAGGTTTTGCCTTCATAACATCGGAATCTTGTTTGTTAAAGCCAATGGCAGTGGCAGGCAATCCATCGGTTACCAAATTGACCCACAGAAGTTGAACCTACGTTTGTTTACCATAACAATCATACACTTAGAAAAGCTTAATAACAGTTAAGACAATCACAAAGAGATGCAATTGGACTGACGAAATAAAGACTACAAAAGCTACTTCCACGCTAAACAAACTCACAGGTGCCAAGGTATCAGGGATTCCCAGTACAGCTGCAACAAATATACAGACCACTTCCCCTATATTTGAAGAGATCATGTATCTAATGAATTGCTTCGTGTTATTATATATAGCCCTTCCTTCTGCAACAGCCTATCAAGAAGCGTTAATTTATATCAGACTGGGGAGAAGGAAGGTCAACTAAAATTTGCATAATTTGACAGATGTGATATATGAATATCTGAAGTGTATGCCAGAATCAAGCACAAAGGAAAAACTCTAAGAAAAATATAAGTAAGCAAACATACCGCAACGATTGAAGCAAAATTATCATCAGCCAAAACCATATCCGAAGCACTCTAGAAACCAAAGCAATGTGAGAAAAATCATGTTAAACGCAACATGGAAATATGAACCCTTGGTAAGCCAGTTTATTGAAAAAAGGAACAGTCCAGTATGAGTAGGTTAACTAGTCTGCACTCGCATTGCATTGTATCACTACTATTGCACAAGAAATAACCAGAAACTTATTCACTATATTTTCGTTTCAATTGCAACTTAAGGATGAAAGATAACGACTGCGTAAGGACCTCATAATTGGAGGACATAATTACCAAGTCCGAATGGGAGGAAGAGAGCACGGTAAAAGCACATGGACAAGAGATAATGGATAGTATTTAAAAATGATGATAAGTTTGAATAATACAGCAACATCAAGTGACACTGGAATACATGATACTAATTGAAAGCAAAATACCTTTGCTACAGCTGTTCCAGAACCCATGGCTATCCCAATGTCAGCTTTCTTTAATGCAGGAGCATCATTCACGCCATCACCAGTCATTGCCACCTAGGAGGAAGGTTCATGAGTGCGACACTTAAAAGCAAGAACTTCAATTTTTTAATAAGTAAATAAATTACAAACTTGACATGTTGAAACAAAGCCATGAATACAAAATAAGAATGCATGTGTACTGAATCGCAGACAAAACGAAGAAGTGTAATGAATGAAAACTTAGTGACCAGGGAATTACCACTTCATTTTGGTTCTGTAGGGCTTCAACAAGCATCCTTTTGTGGGATGGTTCAACCCTACACAATAAGAAAAGCAGTAGAAAATTCTGGTCTCTATAAATGACTATAACTCGAACTTAGGAGAAGAAAAGAGAAATACATGTCATAACTAAACATTCAGTTCCATGATTCTAAATACTATCAATAAAATAAATACAGGAACACATACCTGGAAAAAAGTGTCATCCGTCGCAATGCTAGAGTTTGCTGCACAGCTGGAAGCCTTTCAAATTCAGAAGCGGTGTAGGACATACCAGAAAAGTCACCCAGATTGTCGAAAGCCCCTATTTTTCTACATAGTGACTCTGCTGTGGACTGAAGTTTCATGCTAATCAGAATAAATACAAAAAAAAGATGGAGATAATCAACAAACCGCATGCTCAGTTTTCCAGTACCTTGTTATCCCCAGTAACAACTATAACACGTATCCCAGCAGTCATACATGCAAGCATAGCATCTCTCACTTCTTCTCTTGGTGGATCAAGCATTCCCACCTTCAAAGAGAGCACAAGATGAGTCAGTCCTCAACAGTAAACGGAAAATGGTGAGTGTTTAGTAAACCGAATGGAACCCTATCATATTTGAAAGAAAGGCGTACCAACCCAATAAACGTCAGGTCGTTCTCGTTATCATAGGAAATAGATTGTAAACCCTGGGGAACGGTTTTAAATGCTAATGCTAAACATCTCAATGTTTCATCGCCAAAACTGTTGCAAACCGTTAACAGAAAAATTACTATTAGAATTAAAAATACAAGCATATAAAGATGGCATTACAAGTCATATGAAAATGTAATCAGTATGAATTAAACGAGTTGATCTCTAACCTGTGGAACCTCGACTCAAGCTCTGAGCGGGCAGCAGCAGTTAGAGGAACAACAGATCCATCACTGTTGCAGAGAAGTTTAGTACACCTAGCTATTATACTCTCTGGAGCACCCTTTGAGAACATTACATCCATTTGCTTATGGCTACATAGGACGCTCATCATTTTACGGTCACGTGTAAACTCCAAAACATAAACCTGAATGGATTTATGATAAAGATGATCATCAATTACTCAAACTAAATTACAATGAATTATATGAAACATAATGTTCCCAGGTCAACATTAACTTCTAATTATACTGGTGCTCTTAATATAGCTATCTAGTGCAGAACGAAACCCTCATATAGTTTTACACAGGAAGTTACGAGCTTCTTCTGGAGCTCAACATAGACAAACAGTGTGAAATGCATTGACTACTACAAATTCAGGGTATCGTATATCTCAATTTTCATAGTTTCCAGAAAACTACAGCAGCAATTAGGTATACATGGAAAAAACAAAGATGGCCAGTAAAACTGGTATAAAAAATTACGTAGTCCAACTCTGGTATTTCTTTCCTTTCAGTTAAAGGCATGAATAATGNGAGCACAAGATGAGTCAGTCCTCAACAGTAAACGGAAAATGGTGAGTGTTTAGTAAACCGAATGGAACCCTATCATATTTGAAAGAAAGGCGTACCAACCCAATAAACGTCAGGTCGTTCTCGTTATCATAGGAAATAGATTGTAAACCCTGGGGAACGGTTTTAAATGCTAATGCTAAACATCTCAATGTTTCATCGCCAAAACTGTTGCAAACCGTTAACAGAAAAATTACTATTAGAATTAAAAATACAAGCATATAAAGATGGCATTACAAGTCATATGAAAATGTAATCAGTATGAATTAAACGAGTTGATCTCTAACCTGTGGAACCTCGACTCAAGCTCTGAGCGGGCAGCAGCAGTTAGAGGAACAACAGATCCATCACTGTTGCAGAGAAGTTTAGTACACCTAGCTATTATACTCTCTGGAGCACCCTTTGAGAACATTACATCCATTTGCTTATGGCTACATAGGACGCTCATCATTTTACGGTCACGTGTAAACTCCAAAACATAAACCTGAATGGATTTATGATAAAGATGATCATCAATTACTCAAACTAAATTACAATGAATTATATGAAACATAATGTTCCCAGGTCAACATTAACTTCTAATTATACTGGTGCTCTTAATATAGCTATCTAGTGCAGAACGAAACCCTCATATAGTTTTACACAGGAAGTTACGAGCTTCTTCTGGAGCTCAACAAAGACAAAAACAGTGTGAAATGCATTGACTACTATAAATTCAGGGTATCGTATATCTCAATTTCATAGTTTCCAGAAAACTACAGCAGCAAATAGGTATACATGGAAAAAACAAAGATGGCAAGTAAAACTGATATAAAAATTTACTTAGTCCAACTCTGGTATTTCTTTCCTTTCAGTTAAAGGCATGAATAATGATGGTCAACATAACAAAATAGTATAGTTTTAATAGAGTCACACCTTTTTAAATTGGTTTTCCCAGTAATGGTTGCAATATGATGCACGTTCATGCTTGCTCAACATGTTTAGAGCAGAAGGCATTGAATCAAAACCAGGGAGCCCAACCTAAAAAAATAAGAAACAGAAGTAACTTGGATTGTCAATCAGATATTCTAGACTTAGTAAGATATGATGATAAACAATATGACCCCGCAGATGGTCACTCAAGTCTATAGAGAAATAATTTGTTATATTCCACGATTTTTCTTGTTGAGGAAACAAATTCTACTAAAGAAATATTTCACAGAAACACAAACCTTTTCTGCAAGAACTCGAAGAGCAACTTCAGTTGACTCTCCAATTTTTTCATAAGAATCCTTATCTGGATTGTATTGCAAAATGGAGTCGTTGCAGAGTGATGAACACATTGCTAAATGATGAAGGCAAGGTGACTGAGCAGGTAAGTCAAGCTGCAAAACAAATGAACATCTAATCTTAAAAATGTTGTGTGTAGTGACAAGGCATGTACGTGTAGTTAGAAGCTTGCTATTGATTATGGTCTTTATTAGTTGCTTAGTTACATAGTCCAGAAGAGAAGAAATAAGTACCTGCAGCCCATTGCTGTCAAAGACAGTACCTTCTGGCGCATAAGTTGTCCCACTAACACTGAATTCATTAATCATAGGACCATGCTCTGCAGATTGAACTACACATATCTGACATACATTCAGAAGATTAAGACTATTAAAATGTTAGCATTTGAGACAACACAATGAGAAACTCTACATGCAAAATTGTAATTACTGCAGTTTGTTATTCACAAAATCACAAGATCTACTAGCGAAATTGTTAAGGTTGTAAATCCTTCCTAACTAGACCTGAAGCTCTATTTAATTAGTTCCCAGATGATCAAAAATATATGGTCATGTCATGTGTATGAACTACATTGCAAAGATTTTCCCATACAAGATGGGCCTAGAGACAATTCATATTAGAAAATTGCAAGTGGCAGATACCAGTTAGAGTTAACACTTAACAGGCTTGAGCACTGGAGGTTAAAATGCTAACCTTAGACACCGACATCATATTGGTTGTCAATGTTCCAGTCTTGTCACTGCAAATTACAGTAGTGCACCCAAGCGTCTCGACAGATGGCAACGACCGTACAATAGCATTCAAACGAGCCATTTTCTTTGTTCCAAGAGCTAAACACCTAGATACCAAAAGCATCATAACCTATTTAAGCAACAATAGTATAACCCAGGAGTAGCCTCCTAACGTCGAAAATTACTTGTTCAAAGCATTTTGGACTCATCCGACACTAGAGTGGCCTGAACTTGAATTAAAATTGTCACTTGATGATCACAAGAACCACCTACTGTAATTTCTGAGAAACCCCTTGTTTCCATGATATCACTAGCGTGCCACATAAATCATCTTAAGTTTCAGCGACCATTTTCCTTTCTCATAATATTGCTATTTCCTAACAATGGAATTAGTGAACACTTACGTTGTAACAACAGCAGGAAGTCCTTCAGGAATAGCTGCAACAGCAAGGGCAACTGCAATCTGGGAAAATAAAAGCAAAAACAATCCTGTCACCAAACTTTAACTTATTGTTCAACAGTTTAACAGGACGGTACATCCGTCTTCAGTTATATCATATCATATAAGCAAGGTTAAAATCCACACATTCCAGAACGAAATTTTCAATATAGGGACTTTCGATATATAAATGTTGAAAGTCGTTTAGAGGGTTGATAATTCTCTGGTTATTTCTTTGAACCTGAATGCGTTCATTTCTAGGGATATCAGCGAAGAATGGAGAAGCAATATTTAACCTTTGATATTATAGAAAGAGTGGAACACACAAAACTGATTATGTATTTAACTAAGATTCAAATTTCTTTACCTTAAAATAGTGAATTGCGCCTTTAAAAAATCCACCATGAGAAGGGTCACTGAAGTGACCGATGTTGACAACCCACACAAGTACACAAATCCCCGCAATAACCTATACAAATTAATACATTAATATGTTTTGAGCGAACTTAAAGTTATATTAACATATAACAATATATCGATGAAAATTAACTATATCATATCTGCAAGAGATCTCTGTCACACCAAGTCACTTGACAAATCCTTTTTCTAATAAGATTCATCACTTTTCAGACACAACTAAGAAATGCTAATAACTGATACGATTGGACATCCAAGTCAATTTAAGTGCCTCTTTGAAACGTTAAAATCTTAAATTGTAAAAAGCAAAAAAACTGTCACCTTAGCCAAAAAGCTGCCAAACTCGTCCAACTTCTTTTTCAATGGAGTTGCCTCCTGTGACAATAGCATTTACAAGTAATAAGGAAAAGCCTAGTAGTTATAACGCACTTCAAAACAGATAGAAGAAACTCCAGATAGAATGCTGAAACTAGACTATACAGCAGGATACAAGTCTACCGTGCCAAAAGTGCAAAAGTGATGAACAATTCCGTGGAGGAAATTTTTGTTAATCACAGGTACACTGTAACCTCTTTTTATAAAGAGAGTTCTGACCAGGAACAAAGCATATGAAAAGTGCAAATGGTGCATTTCCAGATAAAACGAAAGCATATTGATAGCTTACGTCATCTGTGTGCAACATAGAATCATGTATGCTTCCCATCGCGGTGTTTGAACCAACTCCAACGACAACAGCTCTCCCCCTACCCGCGACAACATCAGTTCCCTGGGAATCATATAATATTCTACCATATTAAACACACTCTAATGGTGAGAGAAAAGTACGACTACTACAGCTAGTTAAAGTGCAAGGGTGAAATAGCATTAGATCTCTAGATAAATCAAATGACTAGGCAATAGTATTATACAGCCCTAACAGGAAACGCATTATACAGAAATTTGGACCTAGGTAATGCAGCTATGAGTTATAACTCCTACCGAAAATAAAATATTTTTCTTGTCTTGATAGACAGCATTTGTTGTTAAAGTACAGTCAACATCTTTCTCCACAGAACAGCTTTCACCTGCAATTTCCGGGGGAAACAATTGGTAGTGAGTATGAATATAGTGTACTGTAAATGGTCATTTTGAATTTATTTACATGAAAAAAGATCCACTATTGTGTTTGAAAAGTTTATGAGTAACACAGATGACATACCAGTTAGAATTGCTTGATCAACTCGAAACGTATTGCTAGACATTTCAATCATCCTAAGGTCAGCTGGAATCTTACAGCCCACTGTTTAGTGCATCAAGAAAAGCAGATTTTAGAATTTAGCAAAAGTCTAACCCATTGCCACAAAATTGCAATAAGATGGAATAGAAGTATAGAACAAATAAATATACCAGTAACTTCAACAATGTCGCCTGGCACCAGCTCTGTTGCTGGTAGGATAGAGAAGCACCCTGCAATTATTTCCAAGTTAATATGGAATGTCATCGACCTAGAGAGGACTTGCAGATATACTACTACAACTGGAACAATGTTCCAAGATAAATAAAAGCAATAGGGAAGTGTGCAGAAAATTTTCATAAACCAAGTCAATATTTGTCATTTAAGACAACACAGGGAATCATGAGCATAATAAAGAAGATACTGGCTTGGCAGAAGAAAAGTTCGCTAAACAAGATACACAAAGTGTCTGTGGAGGAGATGATCTGCAGTTTAACTTTTTGTTTTTTTAAGAAAAAACGACTGAAATAACAAGAAATGGGCGAGACATTTGCATTGATAAAAATCGCTCGACATGTTATATCAGTACCATTTCGCATCACTGTAGCTATATTTGCTTGGTAGGCGCGTAGCTCCTACAACATAACAAAAGTAGAACATGCAAGATAGATAAGCAATACGAACTTCCAGCCAAAATAGATCTAATATTAGCATAATCTTGTACTGCCCGGTATATATAAAAGTAATTGATTTCCCGGATCTCTGATACATCATAACTGCAATGTAATCTATTGAACCCTAGCATGATAACTACCTCAAGAGCCTTCTCAGCATTAGTCTCTGTGATCACCCCCACTGCCGCATTTGCAGCCAATATCAGCAGAATTACCTGTGATGGAGTAGTAAATTCAGACACGATTTGTGATACCAAAAAGAAGCTTCACACGTAATATCTAGTATTATGGAAGTCTTGGTCAAGGTGCATTATATAATAAATTAATGGAATCATATAACAAGACTAAATCCTATAAATGCTGACCCTCAGCCAATGAAGATCTATTGTCTGCTTATAGATATCATATATAAATCATAAAAAACTAATCAGCTTGAAAAGATAGACATAAGTAATTAAATTTCACAAAGACCATAGAGAAGAGAAGGAAACAATGTTTTAAGTTTAAACTCCACCACAAAGAACCACTAGCCAGTTCAGTTTACCAGATATATTTTTTTAACAATCAAGCATTGCCAGTGCAAGTAGTAAAGAAGATGGTGCGACTTACAAAAGGCTCCAGAAATGCTGTCAAACCAGTCTCTCCGTTGGCCAAAGCCAATAGGAAAGACACAATTGCAGCCACGATCAATATCTTGACAAGCAAATCATCAAATTGTTTCAGAACTAATTTCCAGAATGGAGTTCCTGCGTTCAATTAAGAAGAAGAGAAGAAAAAATTGGCACATGTCAGTCTGAGGAGAACTCAACCCTCCTAGATAACATTATCAAAGACGGTTATAGACGAACTTACTTTTCTCTTCGGGCAGTACTGCAGATCATGTGAAGAAACATGCAAAAAAAAAACGTTAAAAGAAGAAGATCAGAACTAAACAAGATAAATTTATAACAGTGTGTTTATTTTTTATCCTAAATGAAAAAAGGTATGCATTTTCCACTTATAGCCGACACTAATTCCATAGAAGCCTAATTTTAAACGGACAGACAATCATATGTAGAAATTTCGACTGAAGGACACTCACAGTGGGCAACAATATTGCAATTCATGCGGACTGTACAAGCAAAGGTAACAGAAAATATGTAGCCTGAGTATTTGACAAGTGATTTCGAATGCTAAAAGTTATATAAATACATGCCAAAACTATAGTCTACAGCTCACTTAAATTCTTAATTGAAGAGAACAATAAACACCCTATCATCACCATCTACTAGAAATCACCCTATTATGTCCTGAAGTGATCCTTTATATGAACACCAGATTTTTGAAGTGCGAGTGTAGTAGAAGTAATACATACCATTCCTGCCATAAAGCCTAGAATGTTGAACAACCTACAAAAACGGAGAAGAATGACAAAATTCAACATCATGGGTATAGCTTCAAAGTGACTTTAG
This sequence comes from Camelina sativa, assembly GCF_000633955.1. Taxonomy (NCBI): domain Eukaryota; kingdom Viridiplantae; phylum Streptophyta; class Magnoliopsida; order Brassicales; family Brassicaceae; genus Camelina; species Camelina sativa. The sequence continues at coordinate 4,242,517 of NC_025701.1, read as the reverse complement.
CAAGTTGAAGTTTTAAATTCCAAGTTCTCCAACAATGAAGATCTCAATAAGGTTCGTACCTGAGAATCAGAAAGACCCTTTGTTGGGTCTACCCCAAAGAAATCAAGCACCTGCCCAAACAACATAATACAATCAACACCTAACAGAAACCTCAAAGTTAAAAAAAGAAAAATTTACTTCTATCACAGTGAAACAGTTGCCAAGAACATCATCAACATATGCGATCGCAATTATATCGGTCAAATCTTACGCATTTCAAATCCGAAACCAAACTGTCAAAAAAAAAGAGGAGATTAAGAGAAGTGAAATGCGAAGCACCTCTGAGACAGATCTGGCATAGGCGTCTTCCATGTTTGGGAGAAACCTAGGGTTTCTGAATTCTGGGGGTGAGAAATTTCCCAAAACTGTGATTTGGGTGGCCGATGAAAGTGAGCTGAATTTTAAAAGACTAGAGAAGATGACAACTTGTAACGCCAGCAGCTTCCATGAGCTTCTCCGTCCGTCCGATCGCGGAGTGTGAAAGTCAAGCGCTGAGTGAGAGAAACACTTTTCGATGAATTAGCGGGTTCTCTCACTCACGTGAGGCCCAATAAAAACGTATGATGACGACTTAATAATAAAACGTGATTATGGATGGAACCATATGGTTATTTCATATGAAATCCTACATGTATAAGAGGTGAGAATCGAACTCAGGTGATAGGAGTTCTTTTCAGCTTAACAAACCAACTTTGCTACCAGTAATTCAATGGTTTTATATGCAAAAACAACCTTTTATTAACCAATTAACCTCCCTACCTTCTACATAGGACCGCCACTGATCCAACCTCGGCCTCAATTCCTACCAAACATATGATTATTTCATCTACAATGCAATCATGGTATTCGTTTATAAAACCTTCCATTGTTAATTAACTCAAACCACGACACTTGAAGCATTGGTGTGACCTTGGGAAAATTGACCAAAAGATGTACATCAAACAATTGTACATTTATCCTCTAAAAACATATATTCGAACCATCAAATCTGCAACTCATCAAATCACACAGAAGTATGGAACAAAACAAATTAGGGTCTAATCACTACTTAATTTCAATGTCTAAACAAAGAAACACATAGATGGTATCAAAAACTAATTACGGTCCAGAATCCAGAAATAAGACCGGCTGAAGGGGAAATTAAACCCTAAAATAACGAAAAGGGATTATAGGACAGCCGCAGAAACACAAATCTATATATACACTTTTGAAGACATTTATGAAATAAATCTTGAAGTTCATAATTTATTTACAAGCATGCCATTGGCATTAATTATTAATTTATTTTTCATTTAATTAATTAATATTAAATTTTTTATTTTTGAAAATAAGATTTCCCATCCTAAATAAATTTCCAAAACAATCGTAACCACTCCCTTTAACATTAAGTATTAAGTTTATAGTTAATTTAATTAATATTAAGTTTCCAATTTTACAAAACAATATTTTCTCCATACACAAATTTCCTAAACAATCGGCCTAATCAATAAACGAATTGATTTTCGATCTTAGATGAGGATATGTGGCCAAGATTTTTGATCTCAATGCATTGATTTTTCCCTGAAATATATGTTCAAAATCAAATAAAATTTAAATGTTAAAATATATCATATCTCAAGAATACTCCAGAAATATTACAAAATATTATACATATTATAACACATTCTTAATATTCCAAAAATTAAAAATAAATTCACATAAAAATTTACACAAACATACTATATAAGCATATACCTCTGTTTAATTCTAGAGAACAAAACAAATCTAGAATTTTATAAACTATCTAATAACAAATTTAATGTAATTAGGTTATAAACTTTATAAAACGTATGAAAAAGAAAAAAAATTATAAACAAAATTCTAAATTAAATAGACAAAAGTTAATTAATTGAGAATTTGAAAACTAAATAAATTAAAAATTATTATTTAAAATACAATAATTTATAATTTAGTTCCGCGGTATACCGCGGATGAAATCCTAGTCTCTTACAAAATTGAGATGCGAAATCAAAGAAGGCCACCGCATAAATCCATTACCAGAAACCATAACTAAAGTTTTCAGATTCTGCAACTTAATCTACATTTGAAATCAAGATCGTAACAACAAATTCTGCAACAGCGGTGAAAAAAAGAAAGAAACCCTAAAAAATTCAGACTCGCGATCCCAAAATCAACATCTACGGTTTGATTTTTAACGAGGTGTTCCTATTCGTTATTGTCGTGCTTTCAATCGGAGGGGCTACTACTTGTGGTCTTATGCTTCGTGGGATGTTACTTGAAACAAAAATCATGATTGGTGTTGGTGCTTTCGGATGCTTCATTTGGCTGGTGACTTTTGTAGTGTTCTTGGATGGGAGAATCAAACTGCTCCTCGACATCTGCGATGAAAGATTGAGAAGTTTGTGCGACTTCTTACGATATCTTTTTTTTCTGAAAATGTTACCGTTGTGAGCTTTTTTTCTTTACAAAATCAAACAATCTATACTAATATTTTTGCAGCAGTTTTTGCTTCTATCATCTTTTTTTGATAAATTTAAATGTAGTGAATCATCATATAATACATAAAATTAATAAAAAATTGTATTTTTCCTGCATATATTATGATTTGAATTTTTTTAAAACAAATATATATTATTCAATTAATATAAAAAGTATGTGTTCAACATACATTTACACATACTTTTTATAGTAAATTTACCGTATATAGTAAATTATAGAATTTCAAGAAATTATAATTTATAACTGATATATCTAAACTTGATAAAAAGTTTAAAATTATGAATGTTTCAACATACTAAAATTTGAACATAACACAAACGAGTTATATTACATGATAGGTTATATGATATTACATGATTGAATTGATAATTGTAAAAAATAAAATATCATTAATATGATATTTCAATACGGGTTAAATCCTTATTTTACTATTTTAACAACATCATATAAAATATGTGGAGTCAAACTGATTTAATTAAAATTGTATTAAACAAAAATTATTGTGCGGTATATCAGAGAGCATAATCGAGTCATAATCTAAAATTGTTGTGCGATATACCGCGAGTCATAATCTAAAATTAACAAAAAAACTTTTTCTTTTTTTCGGTAAATTAATTAAATTAACAAAAAGACTACATTAAAAAATTAGTATTAAAATAATATATTAATAAAAAAATATAAAAAATTTGTCCAGTAGTGTACCGCGGATCAGAAACTATAACAATAGAGAGATTTATCGATTCTATTAGCTTCTTTATATATTATCAAAACGCCCTTCATTTTTCAGATATTTTCTTTATACTTTTGCCGGAAGCTAATTATTGTGATGGGCCAGACGGTCCAATCCAAGCCCGTTTGCACACAAAAACAAAAAAATCCAAGCCCGTTTTTATGTTAACCTGTGCGTTTTGTAGCATCATGACCTCTTGATTCTTCTCTCTCACGCTCTCCTCTATTTCTTGTTAAAAACGCTAACCTGCGTTTGTATTTTTTTTGTGAAGTTTTCTTATGTAAAAATTTCTGTTTTATGCTTTAAAGCACAAAAATTTGATAGGGGGCAATCATGCAATATCTCACAATTTAACATAGATTGCTCTGCTCCTCTCTCACAATAGAAAGACAACTTGAGCCGACTCTCCAAGCGTTTTTCATAAGAATCCTTACCTGGATTGTAGTACTGCAAGATGGAGCCATTTCAGAGTGATGAACACATTGCTTGCTAAATGATTTAAGGCAAGCCTGACTGATGACCAGGTAAGCCACGCTGCAAAACAAGTGAACATCAAAAGAAGGAGATCAGAACTAAACACGATAAGTATAAAACAGTGCGTTTATTTGATATCCTAAATGACAAAAGGTATGCATTTTCCACTTAAGCTGGCAGTAATTCCATGGGTAGATTATAGGTTGTGTGATAATGAAAAAAGAAAAGAGCAAATATAGCAGTTGGCAGTAGTTGTTCTGTCTTTGTTTTTTTTTTTAATAATCATATTATTATGTCTCCTCTGTTACAGTTGTTAACTTCAACAAGTCTATCAAATTAGGGGTAATTTATCAGCTTTATTTGTTCTCTTTCTCTAGGTCTTTTATTACCTCATGATCAATGTTTTGGCATTACCTCAGGTAAGCAACAGACTAGAAGTATCAACACCATGATGCTCAATGTTTTTGCATCACTGTAAAATTTTACTTACACACGTCTCTTTCTTACCTCATCTTTCAGACAACACTAGAGAGTGAACTACAAAACCTTTACCAAATGGGGTTCGTCTCAAATCCATCGACTACGTCCAGTTTCTCACCTAATGGTAACTAGAAGCTACCCAAATTCACTTCTCTCATCTCTCTGTCTTTTTTCAAATCTATTTCTGTTTTTGATAATTTCTTCTTATCCATTGAAACCAGAGCTCTAGAATTTCAAGGAAAACTTGCAGGGAGTTTGTATAGAAGATGGCTTTGGTTCTAAGTATCATATGTGTGTTCTTCCGTTCCATATTATTATTTTTTTCCTAAAGCAGAAGGATTTTAATTCTCAGTTGTTGTTGTTTTATTTTCTCAAGGAAGAATGCATTTATTAAATATGGAAAACAGAAAAGCATTGCTTTGTCAAAATCTACAAACATAATTTAAAGAAAAGATATAGCCACAGTTGAGTCCAAAACTAAGAAAAATAAAGCAACTCGTTAAATGGTTTGTAAGACCGTATGAAGTTGCTGAATGTAGTAGCTACTTAATCTTAATGCAGTGCGGATTATTCCCCAGCACCAAAGCAAGGAATGAACCAACGACCCTCTCCAATCAAAGTGCCACGATGTTGAAAAGGTTCGATCGTCTGCTTAGGAGGAATCTCATATGCAGAGATCTTGTGCGTAGCAATCTCATAGGCAGCGACATCCCGAATAGATGATGAAGTAGAAGTGTGACTGTAGTAAATGGAATCTTTCTTCATTCCGGATACACCTTTGGTTGGTAAAGTGACGCTCAAATCCCAAAGCAACGCTTCCTCGTTCTCCAAAGAATGCACTCTCTCCCAGTACGCAGCATTGCCACACCCTGCGATCCAAAACGCATCCTTCTTCTTCCCAGAACTCACTTGTGAAAGACTAGAGAATATGACAACTTGTAACGCCAGCAGCTTCCATGAGCTTCTCCGTCCGTCCGATCGCCGAGTGTGAAAGTCAAGCGCTGAGTGAGAGAAACACTTTCGATGAATTAGCGGGTTCTCTCACTCACGTGACGCCCAATAAAAACGTATGATGTACCTAATAATAAAACGTGATTATGGATGGAACCATATGGTTATTTCATACAGTAGTAAGGTTCAATCAACACTAAATTTGTCTAAGTATACGGTATACCTCTTACACAACACTAAAAAATCCGGTAATTCGTTGGTTTTATATGCAAACACAATCTTTTATTAACCAATTGACCTCCCTACCTTCTACATAGGTCCGCCACTGATCCAACCTCAGTCTCAATTCCTACCAAACATATGATTATTTCATCTACAACGCAATCATGGTAATCGTTTATAAAACCTTCCATTGTTAATTAACTCAAAACCACGACACTTGAAGCATTGGTGTGACCTTGGGAAATTGACCAAAAGATGTACATCAAACAATTGTACATTTATCCTCTACATACCTATATTCAAACCATCAAATCTGCAACTCATCAAGACCAATTGAACAAGAGATATCGCCTCACATCATAATCTTTAATGGAATCATGAATTATGAGGAGTGGACAAGCCGGTGATCATACCAATTCATAGTTGTGGCGTCTCAATTAGCTTTTGCTGGACTTTACCACGCTTCTATAACACAATTTTTTGTCACAACCATTCCCTAACTTGTAGTAACAAAATAAATTTGAAGTTGAACAATACTCCATTCCCTAACTTGTAGTAACAAAATAAATATGGTAATGAAGATATGTAATTTCTAAAATTTATTATTTACTTTGATAAATAACTAAAACTAACAATAAAAACTCTAGTGTGGAGTTTGATCTTTTGTTTGTGTAAATTTCCGAGTAAATCTCCGCCTATTTCGAATGTTGTGAGCAAGATCCCACAGCGATCAGCTTCCTTGAACTGTTGTAGTGCTGATCTTCCATCAGCAGATTTGCTAAGTTTAACACATAGCAGACCACTCTACAGAAAACAAGTGATGTAGTTAAAACAAAGTGTATAACTCTCTGCGTCCTATAGAGATCATGACATCCAAAGATTTTATAAACAAGCCCCCACACACAAACTCTTACCTTGGTAATTTTCTTCTTAAGTAGCACCAAGAAACTCTCAAAACTGCTGAAGACGGCAGCTTTTGCACTTGAATCAAACTCCAACATCAAGACTATCTCCTCCAGCTATCAAATGTGTAAAGAGATAGATGAGCAATTTGAGAAGAGACAAAACAAATTAGACATAAGTAGTAAAACCATATTCATACCAGAGCTTCAGCATTTGAACCGTAATTTTATTCTGTTCAATTCGGCAGTATTTAAGAATTCTGAATAAACCGAGAAATCGATTAAACCGATTAAACCAATTTAGTAATCAAATAAAACTTGGTAATGAATATATGTAATTTCTAATCAATATTGGCTTTGATTGGTAACATGACTTAATATTGAGTTAAGTTGAGTTATGGACCTAACTCAAAGTTTATTTAAAAATGTTACCAATCAAGAATAAAACTAAATTTTTTGAAGTTGAGTTTGAATAATCATATGTGTTATGGTTGATGTACAAATTTGAGGTATATCCTTTGTAAAATTGTTAACTCAAAAGATTATTCAACATCATGGAATTTTTCATGAGTTAAGATGTGGTAAGTTGAGTTAGCTATTTTTTTAATTAAAAAAACGAAAATACAGTTATATAAAACAAAATTTTTTTTTTTGTTTAATTCATATATCAATAAAAATAAATTTTACCTTTTTATTTTATTTAATAACTTTTTTATTAGTTATTTTGAATTTTTTTATATTTTGCTATTTTTGTTTTATCATTTGAATCAAATTAGGCATAGATCTAATATCATAAGATTGTAAATATTATGAAATACATGTAGTTATTTTTATTAATATATTTTATTTTAAATTATTTTAATTTATTTTATTAATATTTTTTACTAATATATTTTTTTTTTATTTTATTAAATTTATTCACTAAACTTTTTAATAATTATAATTATTAATCATTTTCAATTAAAATTAGTTAAATAATACATACTGCAATATCTACCACATAAGTGTCACCAGTCAGTAATTTTGGTAAGATTGATAAATCATATTCTTACAGCAATTCATTACATCAAACTGATATTTTTATCACATAGTTTTTACTGCAAAATACATCTGTATTATAATATTCTCTGCAACTCAACTTAAAAAAACTATGTTACCAGTCAGAGCCATTGTTTACTTTAATAAACAATTAAAACTTTAAAAAAAAACTATAATGTGGAGTTTGGTCTTTTGTTTGCTTAAAAATATACTATATTAATTTCGTCCACCATAGCCATCACCAAGATCATTGGCACACCATCAAAACAAAAGATGGAAGTGAAAGTCTATCAAAACTTCGTCATGCATAAATTATGTTTCTATCTAAGAGTCGATCTACACTTTGGACCAACACAATAAACTCTCGTTTCTTATTATCTTATACTACTACTTTTATATAAGTACAGCGGATTGTTATGGTTTTGAGGATATAAAGATATGATTTGCGATCATAATTAAGATACTAGGAATCTTGAGCATCATTGCAAATAAAAGAGAATGGACCACCACCACTACTGTAGTTTAAGTTATAAAAATAGGGTCCACACAGAAGTAGTCCGCGCGCGCGTGGTCGCAGGATCTTCTCGCTTTAATGGTGTTTCACTGTAATCAAAGTTAAACATTTTCTACTTAAAGTTGAGTTTAATAAGGAACTTGTGTCTTTAATTTAACCTACTCCATTAAGGTTTCTTAATCATTCCTTTACTCACTTTCTACGTGTGTCATTGTTCTTTTACAGCACATGATACGGTGATTAGATTGTGTACTGTATTCTGTTTATACATTGGTTAGTTGGTGAAATTATACAACTGTACATATCTACGATATGATGCTTGTAACTTTATTATAAGGATAGTTATTTCGAGATTTTACTTAAAAAAATTAAACTCTATAAATATTACACCACATTACTAATTATGAAATTAAAAATTAATTTTATATATTCAAAATTAAAAAATCATAATTTTTGGTACAAAAATACTATAAACTTTTTTAAAATTTCTATCATACTTTACTTTTACGTTCAGGCCAATGAATGTGTACATACTGTATATGTATTTATACGTTTAGTAAGATAGTAAACTAATCTGGTCCCATATAATTATTAGAGTAATGTAGAAAGAGTTGTGTGCAAGTTTCACTTATCATAATTTGGTTGGATCTTAAATCTTCTGCTTGTTTGCAATGATGAGAAGCATTTCCAAGTTGAATAAACAAGTTATAATTTCCAAACCTAACTAGTACAATTATAAATACATCCTTATTACAAGCTATAATATTGATTAAAAAATACTACTACTAATGTAAAAAAAAAGGGTACTCCATATAGTAGAGCATAAAACACATGTATAGAGACAAGAGCGGCTATTACACGAGAGAGGGATCAACTGGGGGTTACAGCTAGTTAACAACCAAGATTGTGGGGTTTGACCAAATAATTAAAAGGTTTGACCATATGATTTATTGGTTGTTAGGGGGTAGTTATCCCATGCTTATGAACTACGAAACTCTACTAGTCTAGTTTCTGCAAGTCTTATTAACAGCTGTACCTTGACTATGAGTTATATATACATATAAAGCAAAATTTTATTTTATTATTAAAAAAAAACTTAATGAAAGTATAAGATTCCCTTATATTCCTTATGTTTCCTCCTATAAATACTAGTTTTTTGGTACTAATCTAGGATTTTTATTGTTGACAACAAACAAAGTTATTCATAACATAAATTAGCTTCTGCATCAAAATCTCTTAATTAAAGAGGGGTTTAAGGCAACTATCAATTTTAGCTGTTTTTTTTTACTATGGTTTACATTCATAACGAGTAGTAGTATGAGTATTGTTTTGGGGGAAACGAAAAATAAAAATAAAAGAAGACAAGTAAAAAATACTAGAAATCGTCAAAGTCTTGCCAGTGTAACTTTGCTTGTTTTCGGAAAATGACATCACAAACAAATAGTATCACCTAGATTTTAGGATCCTTCATAAACTTTACGCACTGTAAATCTATAACGGCATTTTCAATAAAGCAGGAATTTTTTTTTGTTTGCTGAAATTATTTTTGTTTTTGTTTTTGTCAAGTTGCAATATTGCTAAAATTTACAGAAACAATAATTCCCTCGTGCCATATTCTTTTATGAAGTTTACAATAATTCTGAGCAAGAATGAACTGAAATGATTTTTTTCTGATATAGGAAATTACCAAAATGATGTGATCACAACATTATTACTAGAATGAGTATTATTAACAAGAAAAAATCTAATCAAAATGAGACTAAACTGTTTCAAAAAAAGTAGGCATACGGCGTATATTCACAGTTAATAGAAATTTATAATAGTAAAAAAAATTGAAGAAACAAAAGAATAAAAAATATTGCTTGGATCCAACGGCGTGGAGATGAGATCTAAACGTAGTGGTTTAATCACACGGCTGTTACAAAAGCTGAACGTAAAATTATTCCAAAAGAGGGTTAGTTGGCACTCAGAACAAAAATATGAGTGTGTCACAGCAAAGAGTCTTCTGTTAGAATATATAGTTGGCAATTTGTGTCAGTAAAAATAATATTATCTACTTATATATATATGCTGTGTATATACATACATGCATGTATGTGTGTACTTCTATGATATAATATTCTAAAGCACATGTCAGAGTAGAAGCTAGAAAGCAAAGCTTGGGCATGAAGAGAAGAACCTCTTGCTTGTACAATGAGACTTTGAGATAATTAGAAATAATAAGAATGACTCTCCCTTTTACTATTGTTTGAGAAATTGATTGATAGCATGGTGTAAAATCTGCATTTTTACCATTTACAATGTCAAATCTACCTAACATTCAACTCTTTTTGAAAAAAGAATAATGTTAATTACTTAATTGCATTCAATAATAGAGACTCATAAATATCACAATTATTATAGATGTTGGGCCTTTCTTGTGTTGGAAGGAAAAAAGTGAAAAAAAAAACAAAGGGTAAACTAGTGTAATTTAAAATACTAAAAAGGTGTAAAAGTTAAGACATGTATTTATCAAAAGAAAAAAAGTTAAGACATGTTAGAGAGGGTAGATTAGGTTGTGTAATAATGAAAAAAGAAAAGAGCAAATAAAGCAGTTGGCAGTAGTTGTTCTGTCTTTGTTTTTTTTTTTATAATCATATTATTATGTCTCCTCTGTTAGTGTTGTTAACTTCAACAAGTCTCTCAAATTAGGGGTAATTTATCAGCTTTATTTGTTCTCTTTCTCTAGGTCTTTTATTGCCCATTAAACACAATTATTATTACTGTTCCTTTTGATTCTATAAAAAGTTCAGAACTTGATGCTTGGCTTTGTTGCTTGTTCAAGTACCCAACATATTGTGTGAATCTCTCGTGTTTTTTTCTTTCTTTTATTTATTCCCTTTAAAATTCCTCTACATTCCCCCAATTCAAGCAAAAACAGCATTTGATACCCTTTCAATTAAGTGTACCGTCTCTTCCCTTATATATCTGATTTAGGTTTTACAGTGATGTAAATTCCCACCGAAGAATTTGATTCTTCTTTTGTACTCTTTCGAAAGCAACCACAAATCTTGGAGTATCTCAAACAGGGTTTGTCCTCCACATTTCATTCCCAAAAATAAAATTCTTAATCCTCTGTCTCTCAATTTCCTTCATTTTAAAAATTCTTGGTTCTATGATCTCACAAGCAAGCTTACATTACATTCATATGTTAAAGGCCAAATAAGACTGAAGAAGAGATTGGTTATGAGATAGTGACTTTGCTATCTCTCACACTCTTAAAAGCGAATCTACTTTTCTTTTTTCTTTTTTATTTTCTTTCTCTCTCTGGTTAAGCACTTGTGAGCTGTAACTTAGCTAAATCCATTACTTGTTACCACTTTATGCTCTGAAAGTTCTCAGCTTTCTTTGTCTATGATAAGTCTATTTTGTTCTCTTTAATTATTTTCTGCTTCTTCCCTTGACTTGAGTACGAATAAGCATTTGATCCTAGGGTTCTCTCTCTCTCTCCATACCTCTCTTCTCTTTCCTAAAAGAACCTGTGACTTGCTCTTCTGCTACATTAGATTTGATGCTCTCTTGATTTTTTATCTTTTCTTTCACTTCTTCCTCTTTTTTCCTCCCCACTGTATAAAAATCTGCTAACTGGGTTTACTTCAGTTGTTCCTTGTCAACAAAGTAGCAAAAACCAGGTTTTGGAAAATTGGAAACTTTTCTTGTTGAATCAGAATAGAATGGGTGGTGAGAGTAATGAAGGAGAGATGGGTTTTAAGCATGGAGATGATGAGAGTGGGATCTCAAGAGTTGGAATTACGCCAATGCCTCCCTTGTATGCAAAGGCAGATCCTTTCTTCTCTTCTGCAGATTGGGATCCAGTTGTCAATGGTGGTGGTGGTGGTGGTGGTGGCTTCTCTAGCTCTAATTACCACCCATCAATGGGGATGGATAATCCAGGGATGAGTTGCTTCTCTCATTACCAACCCGGTTCGGGTTCGGGCTATGCAGCAGAGATGCCTCATAGTCTTCTTCCGTTTGGTGATTGTGGAGGTGGTCAAATTGGTCATTTTCTTGGTTCAGACAAGAAAGGGGAAAGTGTTGCAAGATTGATCAGAGCTGGAGAGTCTCATGATGATCATCATCAGGTTTCAGATGATGGTGGTGTTCTTGGTGCTTCCCCAATTGGGAAAAGAAGGCAACCTGAAGCCGAATCACAATGGAACAAGGTATATAATAAACTTTACAGGAATTGGTTTTGGTAGCATTAGATTCTAAGATTATGATAAGAACAAATTAGAAAAAGACTGAAGCTTTAGATGGTTTGGGGCTGAACAAGTGAGTGTTGTTGAATTGGCAGAAAGCTGTGGAGGAATTTCAAGAAGACCCTCAAAGGGGAAGTGATCAGAGCCAGAAGAAACACAAAAATGATCAGAGTAAAGAGACGGTGAACAAGGAGAGCTCACAAAGCGAAGAAGCACCTAAAGAAAACTACATTCATATGAGGGCAAGAAGAGGTCAAGCCACTAATAGTCACAGTCTTGCAGAGAGGGTAAGGACTCTTTTACCGATATATATCGTTTACGAGAATCCGCTCTTTGTGTTTCTACTGGTTCTGAGAAGTTTGCTGTTTCGTTTGTTGTTCGAAGGTTAGACGAGAAAAGATTAGTGAAAGGATGAGACTGCTTCAAGAACTTGTTCCCGGATGCAACAAGGTAGAGTGGGGGCTTAAGCTTAGAGGTTGCTTTGAGCAGTTTAACTTCCTTTGGTTTCCAATAAATTGTTTCTGAATGTCTTCATTGTTGACAATTGTTCAACTAGATCACCGGGAAAGCTGTTATGCTCGATGAAATCATCAACTATGTTCAGTCATTGCAACAGCAAGTTGAGGTAAGAATATCCCAACTTAGTTTGGTCACATTATGGTCTGAAAGAGGTTTTAAGTTCTGATGATTGATTATGTGTAACACTGCTTTAATTTCTTCAGTTTTTGTCTATGAAACTTGCGACGGTGAATCCAGAAATCAACATTGATATAGACAGGATTCTTGCCAAAGATGTAAGAGCTCGAATTCCCTCAAAACTTTACATGGAAACATTAGTCTGCAAGTTATGAATAAGTAGTACTAAACCTGCCACTTTCTCCTTTCAGCTTTTGCAATCAAGAGACAGAAACACTCCTACACTTGGGCTGAATCCTTTTACCGGTTTTCAAGGGACCATACCGAACCTTTCTACCACCACAAATCCACAATACAACTCATTACCTCAGGTAAGCAACAGAGCTAGAAGTATCAACATCATGCTCAATGTTTTGGCATCACTGTAAAATTTTCTTTACACACGTCTCTTTCTTACCTCATCTTTCAGACAACACTAGAGAGTGNTTAGTTTGGTCACATTATGGTCTGAAAGAGGTTTTAAGTTCTGATGATTGATTATGTGTAACACTGCTTTAATTTCTTCAGTTTTTGTCTATGAAACTTGCGACGGTGAATCCAGAAATCAACATTGATATAGACAGGATTCTTGCCAAAGATGTAAGAGCTCGAATTCCCTCAAAACTTTACATGGAAACATTAGTCTGCAAGTTATGAATAAGTAGTACTAAACCTGCCACTTTCTCCTTTCAGCTTTTGCAATCAAGAGACAGAAACACTCCTACACTCGGGCTGAATCCTTTTACCGGTTTTCAAGGGACCATACCGAACCTTTCTACCACCACAAATCCACAATACAACTCATTACCTCAGGTAAGCAACAGAGCTAGAAGTATCAACATCATGCTCAATGTTTTGGCATCACTGTAAAATTTTCTTTACACACGTCTCTTTCTTACCTCATCTTTCAGACAACACTAGAGAGTGAACTACAAAACCTTTACCAAATGGGGTTCGTCTCAAATCCATCGACTATGTCCAGTTTCTCACCTAATGGTAACTAACTAGAAGCTACCCAAATTCACTTCTCTCATCTCTCTGTCTTTTTCAAATTTATTTCTGTTTTTGATAATTTCTTCTTATCCATAGGTCGATTGAAACCAGAGCTCTAGAAGTTCAAGGAAAACTTGCAGGGAGTTTGTATAGAAGATGGCTTTGGTTCTAAGTATCATATATGTGTTCTTCCGTTCCATATTATTTTTTTTTCTAAAGCAAAAGGATTTGAATTCTCAGTTGTTGTTGTTTTATTTTCTCAACGAAGAATGCATTTATTAAATATGGAATCCAAGTCTACAAGCATAATTTAAAGAAAGATATAGCCATAGTTGAGTCCAAAACTAAGAAAAATAAAGCAACTCGTTGTTAAATGGTTTGTAAGACCGTATGAAGTTGCTGAATGTAGTAGCTTCTTGATCTTCAAACTCATTTCGAGGAGTCAGAACAATCAAAGAAAACATAGAGTTAATATGTAGTGCGGATTATTCCCCAGCACCAAAGCAAGGAACGAACCAACGAGCCTCTCCAAAACGAAAAGGTTCGATGGTCTGCTTAGGAATCTCATATGCAGAGATCTTGTGCGTAGGAATCTCATAGTCATAGGCAACGACATCCGGAATAGATGATGAACTAAAAGTGTGACAGCAGTAAATGGAATCTTTCTTGATTCCGGATACACCTTTGGTTGGTAAAGTGACGCTCAAATCCCAAAGCAACGCTTCCTCGTTCTCCAAAGAATGCACTCTCTCCCAGTACGCAGCATTGCCACACCCTGCCATCCAAAGCACATCCTTCTTCTTCCCAGAACTCACTTTGTCCCAGTATTCTCTAGTGCTACCCATCTTGTAGACTTGGAACCTCATTCTTAGGTCGTCTATGCCTATCCCGC
>NC_025701.1:4207131-4227341 GCF_000633955.1 Camelina sativa | reverse complement strand
TTACACACGTCTCTTTCTTACCTCATCTTTCAGACAACACTAGAGAGTGAACTACAAAACCTTTACCAAATGGGGTTCGTCTCAAATCCATCGACTATGTCCAGTTTCTCACCTAATGGTAACTAACTAGAAGCTACCCAAATTCACTTCTCTCATCTCTCTGTCTTTTTCAAATTTATTTCTGTTTTTGATAATTTCTTCTTATCCATAGGTCGATTGAAACCAGAGCTCTAGAAGTTCAAGGAAAACTTGCAGGGAGTTTGTATAGAAGATGGCTTTGGTTCTAAGTATCATATATGTGTTCTTCCGTTCCATATTATTTTTTTTTCTAAAGCAAAAGGATTTGAATTCTCAGTTGTTGTTGTTTTATTTTCTCAACGAAGAATGCATTTATTAAATATGGAATCCAAGTCTACAAGCATAATTTAAAGAAAGATATAGCCATAGTTGAGTCCAAAACTAAGAAAAATAAAGCAACTCGTTGTTAAATGGTTTGTAAGACCGTATGAAGTTGCTGAATGTAGTAGCTTCTTGATCTTCAAACTCATTTCGAGGAGTCAGAACAATCAAAGAAAACATAGAGTTAATATGTAGTGCGGATTATTCCCCAGCACCAAAGCAAGGAACGAACCAACGAGCCTCTCCAAAACGAAAAGGTTCGATGGTCTGCTTAGGAATCTCATATGCAGAGATCTTGTGCGTAGGAATCTCATAGTCATAGGCAACGACATCCGGAATAGATGATGAACTAAAAGTGTGACAGCAGTAAATGGAATCTTTCTTGATTCCGGATACACCTTTGGTTGGTAAAGTGACGCTCAAATCCCAAAGCAACGCTTCCTCGTTCTCCAAAGAATGCACTCTCTCCCAGTACGCAGCATTGCCACACCCTGCCATCCAAAGCACATCCTTCTTCTTCCCAGAACTCACTTTGTCCCAGTATTCTCTAGTGCTACCCATCTTGTAGACTTGGAACCTCATTCTTAGGTCGTCTATGCCTATCCCGCATTGGACCATCAGAACATCTCCAGACATGGTTAGTTTGATTCTGTTAATACCTAAAAAAATCTTGGGATCGAAAAGGTCGATGGGCGTATGGATGATTGTAGATTTCTCTTGGCAAGTCTCCAAGAGAAAAGTCCAAGATTCTGATGCTACCATCGTAAGTATGAATGTAAAGCTTCTTGTCTTTGTAGGCCATATCCGAACACAGACTGCTTTGCGGAATCTCAAACCACTCTTGGTCTCTTTTCCTGCAATAACATATGTAGGAACCCCAACAATATGTCCACACAACTAAGTAGTCTTTGGTTTTTTCGTCTACCCACAAAACCGCAGTGTCCACTATTTCATCCTGTCCGCAGTGTTGAAGGAACTTAGCGATGCGGTTTGAATCTAGAGGTGGGAGGCGAATGAGCTTTGGAGTGAAAGGATTAATGATGTAGAAATTGGGTTCCTTATTGTCAAAGACCAAGACCCAACTCCCACAAGTGGCCACGCCACGACACTTGGCAAACCGACCAAAGTATCCCGTTCTGTAAAACTTTGCTTCTTCCGAATTAAACAAGAGCCAGTGCGTGTCTTCGTAGAGAATCAACCACGGAGTATGGTTTTGTCTAGGTGAGGATGATTTGGAAGCAGAGTACCACGACGAACAAACGGTCTTAGCTCTAGCAAAATCTGTAAAGCTCAAGTGCTTGAAGACCAATGACAAGATGTCTGGGATTAGTTCCGACCAATTCGGAGTACCATGCATCATCATCTGTTGCCATATCGCTCTAATCGGTTTCGAATTCGTATGATTCGGATGCGTCACGTATATAAGTTGTGTAACACACAATGTAGGTTTTTGTGACTATTTTGTTTCGTAGTAAAAAAGTAAAATCTTATAAAATTAAGGAAAATAAATATTGAGTAAAAAAAAAAGGGTAAATAATAGGAGTAAATTAGTAGAGTAATAAAAATTTATGACCAGCGAGATCGGAGAACCACTCAAATCTCCGGCGAAATCCCTAATTTCAAAAAAAAAAATCTACCGTCACCAGGGAACAATCGAATTCCGATTCCGTCGAGGTAAATTTCTCAGATTCAGAACTCGAAGATCCTGTGGCGTCGGACGACTTGAACAAGGGAGAAGAGCAGAAACTGTACTAAGGTGCTCACTTTAATTTCTCAATTGGGTCTCACAGTTTATATTTGCACAGGAGACGTCAGTATCGTTTGAATATTTTTATTGCTTTCTATCAGATATCGAAAGCGCGGGGAATTATGAGACAAGGACCATGCTCTGAAGAAGATTGCTTTGGCTTGTTGAAGCAGTTCGAGCATGTTCTTGAATCTGACCCTCTTATGTGAGTATTATTATTATAATGTTCTTCCCCATCTGGGATACGTGGAATCCTGTTTTGAGTTTTGTATTTTTCCTATGACATTATAGTGATTTTTATCTCTGAATTCAGTGATGAAGTAGGGTTTATTCACCCCTCACAGTTCACCTTACTGGATAAAGAAGCAGGTTTCTCCAATGTGCATCTCCAGCCTAACGATGAGACCTCTAGTAAGTTCTGGAATCAAGATCACAAATTGGGAATATCCACTGATATACTTGTTCAGTTATGTAAAGATGCCAAACGTGTGTTTCTCCTTGCGCTTGAGGAGTACAAATGCCATGGAAACGCATGTAATGAGCCTCAGATTAAGAGCATCTCTTCTACTTTAGAGAGTGAAGTCATGACGCATAGCCAAGCTGTTTTGCTGTTAAGCTCAGACTTTGGAACTGCATGGAATGCTAGGTACTCATATTAAGTACATAAGTGTTATAATTGGCTTGATTTGTAGTCCTAGTGGTTAACCTCATCTTTAATGTGTTTCCTGGAGATAGGAAGCTGATATTGTCAAAAACGGATCAACTTTACGCATTTACAGAAGAACTTCGTCTTTCTGGGCTCGTTCTTTCCAATTCTCCAAAGAGTGAGTCAACATGGAGCCATAGGTTTGTCTTTCTTTATGATTCAATGTATTTATTATCCTTTTGTAATGCAAACACACTTTCTGATCTTAAGTGCATCTTAGTTTCTGTTACACCCTGAATTGTTCCTTCTTGTTCTTGTCCATTTACTCTCCTCATAATTTTTGATTGTTATTTTAACAGAAGGTGGATAATTAAGATGATTTCTCGGAGATTTTCTACACCACAAGAGATTATAACCAAAGAATCTGAGTTAGTGGAATCAGTAGGCGAGGTTTAGTTCCAGATTTGATGCTTTAGTTAATGAAGGTTCATCATATATCTAATGAAATATATATTGGTTTTTCCTAGTCTTCACAATTTGGCTATCATGTAAATATTTAACTGTTGGTCACTCCAAGATTTCTATTTGTTGATCCTCAAAGTCCATTCTCCTATTACTATGACACACATGACACAACCACTTACTCTGCTCCGAAAAGAAACTGGCTCCTAACCAAACTACATGCCTTTTGCAGAGATCAAAGATGAACTATCGTGCGTGGTATCACCGTTGCTGGTTGGTTTCCTACATGGAAGTTGAGCAGGTAAAATCACCTTCGGCATTTCTTTTCTTTAGATATCTTGATCTTTTGAACACATGGTCTGAACTTGGAAACATTTCATATAGTTAGATTTCTCTGAATTCATTAATTGGTTACTTTTGTAAGCTGAACTTGTGAAAATTTCATATGGTCGAAGATACACCATAAATTTTCTCTGATATGTGATTTTGATGACATATATATGTTGTATGTCCTAGGTGATACAAGAGTTGAACAAATCTAAAAGGTGGGCAGGGCTTCATGTAGCCGATAGTTCTTGCTTCCATTATCGCAGAGTAAGAGTCGCATATTTCCGCTGATGTGATTGTGGTAAAGCTAGAGTAGAGTATACACCAATCTAACTTACTCCATGTTATCTTCGGTCTTGGAAGTAAAAAGTACATCTATCATCATTCTCCACTGAATCTGGTGAAGTGTTCCATGCAGCTCAACTGATTTTGTTTTCATTAATGTCCAGCGGCTGATGCTCAAGATATTGGATTCGCTTTATGTGAAAGGAAGCAATGCTTATGATAAAACTCAGGCACATAAAATCTGGAAGGTACGCTTTGTCTTTCCTTTGCTAACCCATACCTGTTATGGTACCATTACTATTTCGCCGGGTAATCTTATTTTTACATCTGTGCTACAATTATATGACAGGAAGAGCTGGATTGGAACAAAGGATTGGTAGAACGTTACGTAGGACGAGAGGTATGATTATCTTTGATTTTCACAAATGAATTAGTGTAGAGATGGGCACAAATGTATTGTATTGTTGTAAAAGCTACTAAAATATTCAACAATGTGTTTGACTGGTAGAAGAGTATGACCAAAGTTGAATTTTTGTATACTACCGTATCATAGAGACACGAAGTTAGATTTTATAAACGCAGCCCAAGTACATAATTTCTCTCTCGTAAGCTTCATTGCGACAGTGGTTTGGACGACAAAGAGAGTTTTCTAGATAGTTTGTTGTCATGCTACTATGGAGATGATCGAATTAGTGACCTATTTGAGTTGTTGCTCTTTTTATTTCAGGCACTATGGCTTCATCGGCGGTTCCTCTCTCTTAATTGGATAATGCATTTCACTTCCAAACATTTAGATGTTTCACCTGAAACTGCAGAGAGTATCATTATGAATGAAGAGATTGCCATCTTCATTAATAATGAGATCCATCTTCTAGAATCTTCTATGACCATTCCGGATACCAAATTTGAAGATTATCAAGCTCAAGCATTGCATGCTGTTGCCTATATTCTATGGCTGACAAAGGTAAAAATTGCTACTATTGTCAATCACACAAGTGCAGAAGCAGAACAATAGGTTGGGAGTATTCCGTATAGCAGAAGGATGGAAATATGTTGGACTTGACGTTTCCTCTTTTTTTTATTTATTGTCTGAGTTGTTTGAATTTGATGATTCATTGATTTCTGATATGCATTCGTTTATGTGAGCAGAAAATGCCAGAATTGAGGAGAATGCTCGAGGAGAAGCTTGGAACAGAGAAAGTGAAGTGTTTACTGAGCACAATTGGTGAAGATAGACCCTCACTTTTGCATCATTTGGTGAATGTCTGAAGACTTCGGAGATTTCAAAAGGCAATAATATATTTTTACACTTTTACGTTAATAGGTAGAAGAAGACTGCGTTCTGCAGAAGATGTTGTCAAACTATGTCTCAGAATCTGTTTTGACTTTTTGTTTCCTTTGCCGACATAGCTTGCTTAATATAAGTTGGTTGATTTAATGAAGAAGTTGACCGTGACAAATCTTTATTATCAACTGTTAATTACTCCCTCCGTTTCACAAAGAGTGTCAGTCTGGAGATTTTTCTTTGTTTCACAAAGAGTGTCACTCTACAATTCCAATGCATTATTTTATATTTTCAATGTATATTTAACATTAGATTTTCTAGTTTTACCCTTAATCTATAACTAAATAAACTTATTAAATGAGGGCATATTTGTATAATTTAATGTTTTCTTAATTTGTGTGAAATATGTCTAAATGACATTCTTTGCGAAACGGAGGGAGTAAATGAGAACATATGGTGATCAATGAAAGGGTTGCAAAGGAAGAAACGCATCATCGAAAAGCCAATATGGGTTACAAGGGTTGCTAAGTTTGGACAAACAACAAAACAGTTGATGGAAGCAAAAGATTAAAAAGTCATTATGCATTGACACAATCAATAATCATGAAAAGATGCCAAACCGGTTAAGTGGGGACATACCGCATAAAGCATGATGTATCGTATAAAGGTAGCCAGTTGCTAATTGCTATTATTGTATAGTCAAATGGGGAATATTTAATATGAGGGGTCAGGTCCCTTTGTTAATGGGGGGTCTCACTGTCACACTTCTCACCACCACGCGAAACATACATGAAATTGGGATTAAATATGGGTTATATTAGTATGTTACCTTTTCAATTTTTCCCGGGCAAGAAACAGTTTTAACAGTCGTTATCAAAATAACACGTGTCAAAATCGCAACGATACAATTAAGATCGAAGGGAGATAAATGAGCCGACAAGGAAGTCGCAATCACAAAGGCTAATAAGTCCTAAACGGACGTGATACTAGTTTGGGGCCATTGTGGTTACGCCACGTCGTATGATCTGTCAATTTAACACCACCCGACGTGGAATTCTTCATTTTATTGATATTTTCAGTTATCATATGAGTTTATATCTTTCCTCTAAAGTAATTATAATAAATAAAAAAATCTTCACCTAATCATTTCATTATCTCTATCTCTTTTTTAGAAAAGCAATTAATTATTTTGAATTTTGTAGATTTTTTTTTATTTTTATTTTTAATTTTTCATATATATTGAATTAAGTAGTAGTAAGCGAATTCTATGGCGGATTTGGGTTGGTTAAAAGCAAGAAGTTAGGGTTTTTGATTCTTCGGGTTTTCAGATTCCTTTCAAGTCAAAGCAAAGCAATCGCCTTTTCGTCCATGTGAGTCCCATAATTCTCCTTTTTTTTTTTTTTTTCGATTTCGTTGTTTGTTAATGATGTACCATATCAAACTCCTCCTGTAATTTTGATCGAATCTCATCATCTGGGGATTTTTTTGTTCGTTTCGTTCGTTTTTTGAATTGTTGTATTGAAATCAAACTATGTATCATTTTCTTCGATTCATCTGTTCATGGTGTTCTGGGTTTTTGTTTGTTTTGCTTCTATGAATGAAATTGTTGGATGAGATGGGGGTTAAATAGTCTTTTTATCATCTGCCACAACTTTTTTAAAGAGTTTTATTAGATAATTTGATTCGGTCTTTGTGTTTCTTTAATCTTCTAGCCTCTTTGTCTCGTAATTGTTTTTTTTTTTTTTTTTACAACTGATAAAAGTGTCAGGTGTATTCGTTACTTTTGTTTGCACCTTTTTTTAGATCACTCCCTAATCACAACACAACTTACATATATACTATATGTTACGTGTTAGATTAAAGAATAATTCTTGCTTCATGACCATATATATCTCTTTCAAGCATCCTTGTTATTTCTGCTTTATTACTGCAAACAACATACTTGTGTTCGTAATCGTAACTATTTTCTTCTTTGTTTTTTTCCTTACCAGATCTTTTTGACGACTTAAAAAAGTTCTTGCTGTGTTGTTTTACTCAGCCATCTTGCCTGCGCTTGATCATCTATTTTGTTCTTCTCTGCCTTTCAACTAAGGCAGAGTTTGAACTAAAACTGAGATGGATGTCGGTGCACTTCTAACTTCTGCTGGGATTAATGTAGCCATATGCGTTGTGCTTGTGTCGCTTTATTCCATTCTACGAAAGCAGCCAGCCAATTATTGTGTTTACTTTGGCCGAATGCTCTCTAGCGGAAGAGTTAAACGTCATGATCCTCATTGGTATGAGAGGTTTGCGCCTTCTCCAAGTTGGCTCCTTAAAGCTTGGGAAACTACTGAGGACGAGATGTTGGCTGCTGCTGGTCTCGATGCTGTCGTTCTCATCAGGATGGTCATTTGCAGGTTTATTTTACTTCACCATAAACCTTGCTTTTCAGTTTTTTTCTACTGTTATTGAATGGACAAACATGTTTTTTTTTTTTTTTTTGTTTACAATTCTCACAGTTGGTTTATGTTTCTTTTATAACTCTGCAGCATTCGTATTTTCTCAATCGTTGCAGTCGTTTGCATTGCCTTCGTGCTACCTGTTAACTATTATGGACAAAAGTTGGAGCACAAGGAAGTCCATTTGGAGTCATTGGGAGTATTCACAATTGAGAACCTTCATCAACGCTCACGATGGTAAACTAGCGGCATTGTCTCACTAATACTGTCAGATAGTATGCGTAGCCTGTATTTCTACCTGATTTTGTTTCTGTGCAGGAGATTAAATGGTGGCATTTCACACTAGTATTCTTAAACAGATAGACTACTAGTGTTCTGTACAATGAAAACAAAATGCTGAGTCTAGTTTCACTCTTTTTATTTCCAGGCTGTGGGTTCATTGTCTCTCATTGTACATCATATCCTCGGCAACTTGTGCTCTTCTTTACTTTGTGAGGATCTTATTACCTTGGTTCATGTCACGCTTACTGATTCTTGCTATTCCATCGTTTAGTTTTGGTCTCTCTCTCTCTGACTCTGTTTATATNTATATTTAACATTAGATTTTCTAGTTTTACCCTTAATCTATAACTAAATAAACTTATTAAATGAGGGCATATTTGTATAATTTAATGTTTTCTTAATTTGTGTGAAATATGTCTAAATGACATTCTTTGCGAAACGGAGGGAGTAAATGAGAACATATGGTGATCAATGAAAGGGTTGCAAAGGAAGAAACGCATCATCGAAAAGCCAATATGGGTTACAAGGGTTGCTAAGTTTGGACAAACAACAAAACAGTTGATGGAAGCAAAAGATTAAAAAGTCATTATGCATTGACACAATCAATAATCATGAAAAGATGCCAAACCGGTTAAGTGGGGACATACCGCATAAAGCATGATGTATCGTATAAAGGTAGCCAGTTGCTAATTGCTATTATTGTATAGTCAAATGGGGAATATTTAATATGAGGGGTCAGGTCCCTTTGTTAATGGGGGGTCTCACTGTCACACTTCTCACCACCACGCGAAACATACATGAAATTGGGATTAAATATGGGTTATATTAGTATGTTACCTTTTCAATTTTTCCCGGGCAAGAAACAGTTTTAACAGTCGTTATCAAAATAACACGTGTCAAAATCGCAACGATACAATTAAGATCGAAGGGAGATAAATGAGCCGACAAGGAAGTCGCAATCACAAAGGCTAATAAGTCCTAAACGGACGTGATACTAGTTTGGGGCCATTGTGGTTACGCCACGTCGTATGATCTGTCAATTTAACACCACCCGACGTGGAATTCTTCATTTTATTGATATTTTCAGTTATCATATGAGTTTATATCTTTCCTCTAAAGTAATTATAATAAATAAAAAAATCTTCACCTAATCATTTCATTATCTCTATCTCTTTTTTAGAAAAGCAATTAATTATTTTGAATTTTGTAGATTTTTTTTTATTTTTATTTTTAATTTTTCATATATATTGAATTAAGTAGTAGTAAGCGAATTCTATGGCGGATTTGGGTTGGTTAAAAGCAAGAAGTTAGGGTTTTTGATTCTTCGGGTTTTCAGATTCCTTTCAAGTCAAAGCAAAGCAATCGCCTTTTCGTCCATGTGAGTCCCATAATTCTCCTTTTTTTTTTTTTTTTCGATTTCGTTGTTTGTTAATGATGTACCATATCAAACTCCTCCTGTAATTTTGATCGAATCTCATCATCTGGGGATTTTTTTGTTCGTTTCGTTCGTTTTTTGAATTGTTGTATTGAAATCAAACTATGTATCATTTTCTTCGATTCATCTGTTCATGGTGTTCTGGGTTTTTGTTTGTTTTGCTTCTATGAATGAAATTGTTGGATGAGATGGGGGTTAAATAGTCTTTTTATCATCTGCCACAACTTTTTTAAAGAGTTTTATTAGATAATTTGATTCGGTCTTTGTGTTTCTTTAATCTTCTAGCCTCTTTGTCTCGTAATTGTTTTTTTTTTTTTTTTTACAACTGATAAAAGTGTCAGGTGTATTCGTTACTTTTGTTTGCACCTTTTTTTAGATCACTCCCTAATCACAACACAACTTACATATATACTATATGTTACGTGTTAGATTAAAGAATAATTCTTGCTTCATGACCATATATATCTCTTTCAAGCATCCTTGTTATTTCTGCTTTATTACTGCAAACAACATACTTGTGTTCGTAATCGTAACTATTTTCTTCTTTGTTTTTTTCCTTACCAGATCTTTTTGACGACTTAAAAAAGTTCTTGCTGTGTTGTTTTACTCAGCCATCTTGCCTGCGCTTGATCATCTATTTTGTTCTTCTCTGCCTTTCAACTAAGGCAGAGTTTGAACTAAAACTGAGATGGATGTCGGTGCACTTCTAACTTCTGCTGGGATTAATGTAGCCATATGCGTTGTGCTTGTGTCGCTTTATTCCATTCTACGAAAGCAGCCAGCCAATTATTGTGTTTACTTTGGCCGAATGCTCTCTAGCGGAAGAGTTAAACGTCATGATCCTCATTGGTATGAGAGGTTTGCGCCTTCTCCAAGTTGGCTCCTTAAAGCTTGGGAAACTACTGAGGACGAGATGTTGGCTGCTGCTGGTCTCGATGCTGTCGTTCTCATCAGGATGGTCATTTGCAGGTTTATTTTACTTCACCATAAACCTTGCTTTTCAGTTTTTTTCTACTGTTATTGAATGGACAAACATGTTTTTTTTTTTTTTTTTGTTTACAATTCTCACAGTTGGTTTATGTTTCTTTTATAACTCTGCAGCATTCGTATTTTCTCAATCGTTGCAGTCGTTTGCATTGCCTTCGTGCTACCTGTTAACTATTATGGACAAAAGTTGGAGCACAAGGAAGTCCATTTGGAGTCATTGGGAGTATTCACAATTGAGAACCTTCATCAACGCTCACGATGGTAAACTAGCGGCATTGTCTCACTAATACTGTCAGATAGTATGCGTAGCCTGTATTTCTACCTGATTTTGTTTCTGTGCAGGAGATTAAATGGTGGCATTTCACACTAGTATTCTTAAACAGATAGACTACTAGTGTTCTGTACAATGAAAACAAAATGCTGAGTCTAGTTTCACTCTTTTTATTTCCAGGCTGTGGGTTCATTGTCTCTCATTGTACATCATATCCTCGGCAACTTGTGCTCTTCTTTACTTTGTGAGGATCTTATTACCTTGGTTCATGTCACGCTTACTGATTCTTGCTATTCCATCGTTTAGTTTTGGTCTCTCTCTCTCTGACTCTGTTTATATGTGTTTTGCCGCTGTAGGAGTATAAAAATATAACCAAAAGGAGGCTTGCCCATATTGCTGAATCTGCCTCTAAGCCAAGCCATTTTACTGTTCTTATTCGTGCTATTCCTGAGTCTCCTGAGCAATCCTACAGCGAGACAGTGAGCAAATACTTCACAAACTACTATGCACCAAGCTATGTGTCGCACCTAATGGTCTACCGTGATGGGTTCATCCAGAGGCTGAGGGTAAGTGTTTTGATTTATTCTTGCAAACTTGTCTTTTTGTTTTGTTTTCTGTTGGATTGGGAATAAATTTTTCATTAAATACCTCTGCGTAGTTGAATAGGACTCTCCTAGAATTACAAAAGGGAAGGAATTTCTCTTTGTTCCGGAATGTGATTTAACCTTTTTCATAATTCTTTTCACGTTCTGACATATACTCTGTTTCTTGGATGTCGTAAATGCTTCTTCATTTGTCAAATCAATGATTGATGAAATAACAGCGCAATAACTCGTTATACAGACTTAATTAGTCCTGTATTAGTTAAAGATATAGGAAGTTCAGGGGATTATATGTTTGATGATAATCTTGGATTACTAACTTTGTTTTCCTTTTGTATCAGTTTTAGTTGATATTGAGGTTCTTTTGATATTACATCAGTTTTCTTGTTGGTTATCTGATCAGAATTTTGAATGGATTCTAATATTAATCGTGTCAATTTTCTATTTCAGAATGAAACGGAGAGGATGTGTCAGGCCATGAAACATGTTTCTTCTGATTTAAGTTGTAACCCGAGCTTGAAGTCATNGTATGATCTGTCAATTTAACACCACCCGACGTGGAATTCTTCATTTTATTGATATTTTCAGTTATCATATGAGTTTATATCTTTCCTCTAAAGTAATTATAATAAATAAAAAAATCTTCACCTAATCATTTCATTATCTCTATCTCTTTTTTAGAAAAGCAATTAATTATTTTGAATTTTGTAGATTTTTTTTTATTTTTATTTTTAATTTTTCATATATATTGAATTAAGTAGTAGTAAGCGAATTCTATGGCGGATTTGGGTTGGTTAAAAGCAAGAAGTTAGGGTTTTTGATTCTTCGGGTTTTCAGATTCCTTTCAAGTCAAAGCAAAGCAATCGCCTTTTCGTCCATGTGAGTCCCATAATTCTCCTTTTTTTTTTTTTTTTCGATTTCGTTGTTTGTTAATGATGTACCATATCAAACTCCTCCTGTAATTTTGATCGAATCTCATCATCTGGGGATTTTTTTGTTCGTTTCGTTCGTTTTTTGAATTGTTGTATTGAAATCAAACTATGTATCATTTTCTTCGATTCATCTGTTCATGGTGTTCTGGGTTTTTGTTTGTTTTGCTTCTATGAATGAAATTGTTGGATGAGATGGGGGTTAAATAGTCTTTTTATCATCTGCCACAACTTTTTTAAAGAGTTTTATTAGATAATTTGATTCGGTCTTTGTGTTTCTTTAATCTTCTAGCCTCTTTGTCTCGTAATTGTTTTTTTTTTTTTTTTTACAACTGATAAAAGTGTCAGGTGTATTCGTTACTTTTGTTTGCACCTTTTTTTAGATCACTCCCTAATCACAACACAACTTACATATATACTATATGTTACGTGTTAGATTAAAGAATAATTCTTGCTTCATGACCATATATATCTCTTTCAAGCATCCTTGTTATTTCTGCTTTATTACTGCAAACAACATACTTGTGTTCGTAATCGTAACTATTTTCTTCTTTGTTTTTTTCCTTACCAGATCTTTTTGACGACTTAAAAAAGTTCTTGCTGTGTTGTTTTACTCAGCCATCTTGCCTGCGCTTGATCATCTATTTTGTTCTTCTCTGCCTTTCAACTAAGGCAGAGTTTGAACTAAAACTGAGATGGATGTCGGTGCACTTCTAACTTCTGCTGGGATTAATGTAGCCATATGCGTTGTGCTTGTGTCGCTTTATTCCATTCTACGAAAGCAGCCAGCCAATTATTGTGTTTACTTTGGCCGAATGCTCTCTAGCGGAAGAGTTAAACGTCATGATCCTCATTGGTATGAGAGGTTTGCGCCTTCTCCAAGTTGGCTCCTTAAAGCTTGGGAAACTACTGAGGACGAGATGTTGGCTGCTGCTGGTCTCGATGCTGTCGTTCTCATCAGGATGGTCATTTGCAGGTTTATTTTACTTCACCATAAACCTTGCTTTTCAGTTTTTTTCTACTGTTATTGAATGGACAAACATGTTTTTTTTTTTTTTTTTGTTTACAATTCTCACAGTTGGTTTATGTTTCTTTTATAACTCTGCAGCATTCGTATTTTCTCAATCGTTGCAGTCGTTTGCATTGCCTTCGTGCTACCTGTTAACTATTATGGACAAAAGTTGGAGCACAAGGAAGTCCATTTGGAGTCATTGGGAGTATTCACAATTGAGAACCTTCATCAACGCTCACGATGGTAAACTAGCGGCATTGTCTCACTAATACTGTCAGATAGTATGCGTAGCCTGTATTTCTACCTGATTTTGTTTCTGTGCAGGAGATTAAATGGTGGCATTTCACACTAGTATTCTTAAACAGATAGACTACTAGTGTTCTGTACAATGAAAACAAAATGCTGAGTCTAGTTTCACTCTTTTTATTTCCAGGCTGTGGGTTCATTGTCTCTCATTGTACATCATATCCTCGGCAACTTGTGCTCTTCTTTACTTTGTGAGGATCTTATTACCTTGGTTCATGTCACGCTTACTGATTCTTGCTATTCCATCGTTTAGTTTTGGTCTCTCTCTCTCTGACTCTGTTTATATGTGTTTTGCCGCTGTAGGAGTATAAAAATATAACCAAAAGGAGGCTTGCCCATATTGCTGAATCTGCCTCTAAGCCAAGCCATTTTACTGTTCTTATTCGTGCTATTCCTGAGTCTCCTGAGCAATCCTACAGCGAGACAGTGAGCAAATACTTCACAAACTACTATGCACCAAGCTATGTGTCGCACCTAATGGTCTACCGTGATGGGTTCATCCAGAGGCTGAGGGTAAGTGTTTTGATTTATTCTTGCAAACTTGTCTTTTTGTTTTGTTTTCTGTTGGATTGGGAATAAATTTTTCATTAAATACCTCTGCGTAGTTGAATAGGACTCTCCTAGAATTACAAAAGGGAAGGAATTTCTCTTTGTTCCGGAATGTGATTTAACCTTTTTCATAATTCTTTTCACGTTCTGACATATACTCTGTTTCTTGGATGTCGTAAATGCTTCTTCATTTGTCAAATCAATGATTGATGAAATAACAGCGCAATAACTCGTTATACAGACTTAATTAGTCCTGTATTAGTTAAAGATATAGGAAGTTCAGGGGATTATATGTTTGATGATAATCTTGGATTACTAACTTTGTTTTCCTTTTGTATCAGTTTTAGTTGATATTGAGGTTCTTTTGATATTACATCAGTTTTCTTGTTGGTTATCTGATCAGAATTTTGAATGGATTCTAATATTAATCGTGTCAATTTTCTATTTCAGAATGAAACGGAGAGGATGTGTCAGGCCATGAAACATGTTTCTTCTGATTTAAGTTGTAACCCGAGCTTGAAGTCATGCACCTTTTGTGGACCTGCAGCCACAAATTCTTTTCAAATCCTCGCTAACGAGGCAGACAGTGTGAAAACGCTGGAGCTTGGTGAGTTGACTTTGGCTACGACGGAGGAAGTAAGGAATTCTTTTCACTCTGATAGGTGAACTTTGTCCTTTACATGATTTAGGCATAGTGTGTGGTTTCTACCTGTTACATGATCTAAGCATAGCGGCAGCACTTGAAATATGTATGTAAGGCTTTCTTTTATACTCATTTGCAGGAACGTCCCGTTGCTTTTGTGTTTTTCAAGAGTCGTTATGATGCTCTTGTTGTTTCGGAGGTTCTTCAAACACCAAATCCTATGTTATGGGTGGCAGACTTAGCTCCAGAGCCTCATGATGTTCATTGGAGGAATCTCAGAATACCTTATCGGCAACTTTGGATGCGAAGAATAGCAACCCTTGTTGGTGCTATTGCCTTCATGTTTGTGTTTCTTTTTCCTGTTGCCTTTGTNAAGCAAAGCAATCGCCTTTTCGTCCATGTGAGTCCCATAATTCTCCTTTTTTTTTTTTTTTTCGATTTCGTTGTTTGTTAATGATGTACCATATCAAACTCCTCCTGTAATTTTGATCGAATCTCATCATCTGGGGATTTTTTTGTTCGTTTCGTTCGTTTTTTGAATTGTTGTATTGAAATCAAACTATGTATCATTTTCTTCGATTCATCTGTTCATGGTGTTCTGGGTTTTTGTTTGTTTTGCTTCTATGAATGAAATTGTTGGATGAGATGGGGGTTAAATAGTCTTTTTATCATCTGCCACAACTTTTTTAAAGAGTTTTATTAGATAATTTGATTCGGTCTTTGTGTTTCTTTAATCTTCTAGCCTCTTTGTCTCGTAATTGTTTTTTTTTTTTTTTTTACAACTGATAAAAGTGTCAGGTGTATTCGTTACTTTTGTTTGCACCTTTTTTTAGATCACTCCCTAATCACAACACAACTTACATATATACTATATGTTACGTGTTAGATTAAAGAATAATTCTTGCTTCATGACCATATATATCTCTTTCAAGCATCCTTGTTATTTCTGCTTTATTACTGCAAACAACATACTTGTGTTCGTAATCGTAACTATTTTCTTCTTTGTTTTTTTCCTTACCAGATCTTTTTGACGACTTAAAAAAGTTCTTGCTGTGTTGTTTTACTCAGCCATCTTGCCTGCGCTTGATCATCTATTTTGTTCTTCTCTGCCTTTCAACTAAGGCAGAGTTTGAACTAAAACTGAGATGGATGTCGGTGCACTTCTAACTTCTGCTGGGATTAATGTAGCCATATGCGTTGTGCTTGTGTCGCTTTATTCCATTCTACGAAAGCAGCCAGCCAATTATTGTGTTTACTTTGGCCGAATGCTCTCTAGCGGAAGAGTTAAACGTCATGATCCTCATTGGTATGAGAGGTTTGCGCCTTCTCCAAGTTGGCTCCTTAAAGCTTGGGAAACTACTGAGGACGAGATGTTGGCTGCTGCTGGTCTCGATGCTGTCGTTCTCATCAGGATGGTCATTTGCAGGTTTATTTTACTTCACCATAAACCTTGCTTTTCAGTTTTTTTCTACTGTTATTGAATGGACAAACATGTTTTTTTTTTTTTTTTTGTTTACAATTCTCACAGTTGGTTTATGTTTCTTTTATAACTCTGCAGCATTCGTATTTTCTCAATCGTTGCAGTCGTTTGCATTGCCTTCGTGCTACCTGTTAACTATTATGGACAAAAGTTGGAGCACAAGGAAGTCCATTTGGAGTCATTGGGAGTATTCACAATTGAGAACCTTCATCAACGCTCACGATGGTAAACTAGCGGCATTGTCTCACTAATACTGTCAGATAGTATGCGTAGCCTGTATTTCTACCTGATTTTGTTTCTGTGCAGGAGATTAAATGGTGGCATTTCACACTAGTATTCTTAAACAGATAGACTACTAGTGTTCTGTACAATGAAAACAAAATGCTGAGTCTAGTTTCACTCTTTTTATTTCCAGGCTGTGGGTTCATTGTCTCTCATTGTACATCATATCCTCGGCAACTTGTGCTCTTCTTTACTTTGTGAGGATCTTATTACCTTGGTTCATGTCACGCTTACTGATTCTTGCTATTCCATCGTTTAGTTTTGGTCTCTCTCTCTCTGACTCTGTTTATATGTGTTTTGCCGCTGTAGGAGTATAAAAATATAACCAAAAGGAGGCTTGCCCATATTGCTGAATCTGCCTCTAAGCCAAGCCATTTTACTGTTCTTATTCGTGCTATTCCTGAGTCTCCTGAGCAATCCTACAGCGAGACAGTGAGCAAATACTTCACAAACTACTATGCACCAAGCTATGTGTCGCACCTAATGGTCTACCGTGATGGGTTCATCCAGAGGCTGAGGGTAAGTGTTTTGATTTATTCTTGCAAACTTGTCTTTTTGTTTTGTTTTCTGTTGGATTGGGAATAAATTTTTCATTAAATACCTCTGCGTAGTTGAATAGGACTCTCCTAGAATTACAAAAGGGAAGGAATTTCTCTTTGTTCCGGAATGTGATTTAACCTTTTTCATAATTCTTTTCACGTTCTGACATATACTCTGTTTCTTGGATGTCGTAAATGCTTCTTCATTTGTCAAATCAATGATTGATGAAATAACAGCGCAATAACTCGTTATACAGACTTAATTAGTCCTGTATTAGTTAAAGATATAGGAAGTTCAGGGGATTATATGTTTGATGATAATCTTGGATTACTAACTTTGTTTTCCTTTTGTATCAGTTTTAGTTGATATTGAGGTTCTTTTGATATTACATCAGTTTTCTTGTTGGTTATCTGATCAGAATTTTGAATGGATTCTAATATTAATCGTGTCAATTTTCTATTTCAGAATGAAACGGAGAGGATGTGTCAGGCCATGAAACATGTTTCTTCTGATTTAAGTTGTAACCCGAGCTTGAAGTCATGCACCTTTTGTGGACCTGCAGCCACAAATTCTTTTCAAATCCTCGCTAACGAGGCAGACAGTGTGAAAACGCTGGAGCTTGGTGAGTTGACTTTGGCTACGACGGAGGAAGTAAGGAATTCTTTTCACTCTGATAGGTGAACTTTGTCCTTTACATGATTTAGGCATAGTGTGTGGTTTCTACCTGTTACATGATCTAAGCATAGCGGCAGCACTTGAAATATGTATGTAAGGCTTTCTTTTATACTCATTTGCAGGAACGTCCCGTTGCTTTTGTGTTTTTCAAGAGTCGTTATGATGCTCTTGTTGTTTCGGAGGTTCTTCAAACACCAAATCCTATGTTATGGGTGGCAGACTTAGCTCCAGAGCCTCATGATGTTCATTGGAGGAATCTCAGAATACCTTATCGGCAACTTTGGATGCGAAGAATAGCAACCCTTGTTGGTGCTATTGCCTTCATGTTTGTGTTTCTTTTTCCTGTTGCCTTTGTTCAAGGGCTGACTCAACTCCAAACGCTATCCAAGAATTTCCCTTTCCTAAAAGACTTCTTGAACAGGTGAGTATCCGGCAGTTTCCTTACTCGTGTACTCAGTAATAGAAGGTTCTTGTTTGTATTCTTCTTAACATGACATAGAGTTGGAACCAAAGAGTAGGTGTAGCTACGTTACTTTTAGAGAATTGCAAGATGCGTATAATGGGAGCTGCTAGGCAGTTGATATCTTTATGCTAGATTTAAAATTGCAGAAAAAGAGAGCAATAAAAAAGTCTATGTAATCGATTTGTTACTATTACTTTTCAATCTATTTATCGCTTTGAAAAACATTGCAGGAGGAATTTTGTGAACCAGGTCATCACAGGGTACTTACCAAGTGTGATTTTGGTTCTATTCTTTTATGCCGTTCCACCATTGATGATGTACTTTTCAACCTTGGAGGGGTGTGTTTCTCGGAGTCTAAGAAAGAAAAGTGCATGTATCAAAATCTTATACTTCACCATCTGGAATGTTTTCTTCGTCAATATTCTATCAGGCTCTGTTATCAGGCAATTGGCTGTCTTGTCTAGTGTGAGGGACATACCTGCACAACTTGCCAAACTAGTTCCAGCACAGGTANCGAGATGTTGGCTGCTGCTGGTCTCGATGCTGTCGTTCTCATCAGGATGGTCATTTGCAGGTTTATTTTACTTCACCATAAACCTTGCTTTTCAGTTTTTTTCTACTGTTATTGAATGGACAAACATGTTTTTTTTTTTTTTTTTTTTTACAATTCTCACAGTTGGTTTATGTTTCTTTTATAACTCTGCAGCATTCGTATTTTCTCAATCGTTGCAGTCGTTTGCATTGCCTTCGTGCTACCTGTTAACTATTATGGACAAAAGTTGGAGCATAAGGAAGTCCATTTGGAGTCATTGGGAGTATTCACAATTGAGAACCTNTAAACTCGATTTGCATCTCCTGGGAGATGATCTTGACGTGTGAGTTTCTTTCAGATTCTGATCGCTCTGGACCGAGCAGATGAGGTGAAAGGAAAGATGGACGAGATACATAACAACTTGAAAGCTGCATACTCACAGATACCATCATTATCGTGCTCTGATGAATCGAGCAAAGCTGGTTGCAGTTCGCCTGGCTCAGATCAGGAGTTACCAGATTCTGAACAGTTGAAGCCTGAGAAAGAGAGTCTTAAAGCTGAATACATATGGGCGTTCCAGAGAAGTAAATCTGGCCATGATCTTGAGGTGAAGTCCTGTCCCAGTGCTTCACCAAATCGTTATTCTCCAGGATTTGCTGAGATATACAAACGAACTTGATACTTTGAGCTACTATGAACACTTAGAAGAAAAAGTGTCCAGAATTGAGTTACAAATTTAGAAGTTGAGACCCTTATGGGTGATGAAAGTAAGAAGTGTGGAAGCCATCTCGAAATATAAACAGTTCTGCCTGCTGAAACGAAATGTGAATTTTATAGTTACTGCAGGAGGAAATGAAACTATGGTCAGAACCACTTTTGTACAAAGATTCTTTTTAAGTAGTTTTGTGAAAGACAATGATATTACTAATAGAAAGAGTAAAAGAGCTTTCTGTTTCTGTCTCGTATATAAATTTACAGGAAAGTGTTCTTCATTTTTGTGTATACACAGCTTAATATGCATAGTAATCTTTTTCAGGAAAAAGGTTGAATATTGGTTTCTCAGTTGATATTTGTGACCCATCCCTTGTTGTCTTCAGTCAATCCNTTTTTAAGTGTTCCATTTTTGTTATTATGTTTCTATAACGTTAACAGTATGAAAATATTCAATGACTATATGCAGGCTGGCTTCTTCATGACCTATTGTTTCACATCTGGTTGGGCCGGTTTGGCATGTGAAATCATGCAACCTGTTGGGCTCATCTGGAACCTGANGAGGTTACATGAGTCCAAATCTATTAGCTTAAAGTTTGAATAAAAATCTATTAGCTTAAAGTTTGAATAAAACTTGATCCAGGCATTATGAGTTCTTACCTTTTGTCCTGATATGTTATAGAACCCACAGGAGCAACTACTACAGCAGTTCCGGTACAAAAGACTTCATCTGCATCCATTACTTCATCCACATGTACTGCCTTCTCTACTACCTGATTTCATAATTCAAGTGTGTGTGAAATTTAATCGAGTTTAGTATTTGATTGGTTAGAGTGAAACAGTTTGATTTTGTATTACCTGATAACCTTGATCACTTGCGATCTCCATTATACTTTTCCGCGTAATCCCCTCAAGAATTGTA
>NC_025701.1:4197070-4206059 GCF_000633955.1 Camelina sativa | reverse complement strand
TAGGTTTCCATACCATACAGAAATTCCGCGACTACTCTTGTTCGGGCTCCTAGGATTCACCAATTCAGTCATAGCGCCTCTAATACTGCCGTTCCTGTTGATCTACTTTTTCTTCGCATATCTTGTATACAAAAATCAGGTATGTGAACGAGGCATATCCTGCTCTGATCTCTTATACGTACACCTCTTTTTGTAGTTGCCAATCAGCACTTCAAGAAATTGTGACTTAGACACCTCTTTCGTTTTTTTTGCAGATCATCAACGTCTATATCACAAAATATGAAAGCGGTGGACAATATTGGCCTGTTTTTCACAACACGACAATCTTTTCACTGATCTTGTCGCAAGTTATAGCTCTAGGCTTTTTCGGTTTAAAGCTATCAACGGTTGCTTCAGGTTTCACCATTCCATTAATTCTTCTGACTCTTCTGTTTAGTGAGTATTGTCGGCAGAGGTTTGCGCCCATATTCCAGAAATATCCAGCCGAGGTATATATATTCCCCACCATTTTTTCATCATAAACTCGATTTGCATCTCCTGGGAGATGATCTTGACGTGTGAGTTTCTTTCAGATTCTGATCGCTCTGGACCGAGCAGATGAGGTGAAAGGAAAGATGGACGAGATACATAACAACTTGAAAGCTGCATACTCACAGATACCATCATTATCGTGCTCTGATGAATCGAGCAAAGCTGGTTGCAGTTCGCCTGGCTCAGATCAGGAGTTACCAGATTCTGAACAGTTGAAGCCTGAGAAAGAGAGTCTTAAAGCTGAATACATATGGGCGTTCCAGAGAAGTAAATCTGGCCATGATCTTGAGGTGAAATCCTGTCCCAGTGCTTCACCAAATCGTTATTCTCCAGGATTTGCTGAGATATACAAACGAACTTGATACTTTGAGCTACTATGAACACTTAGAAGAAAAAGTGTCCAGAATTGAGTTACAAATTTAGAAGTTGAGACCCTTATGGGTGATGAAAGTAAGAAGTGTGGAAGCCATCTCGAAATATAAACAGTTCTGCCTGCTGAAACGAAATGTGAATTTTATAGTTACTGCAGGAGGAAATGAAACTATGGTCAGAACCACTTTTGTACAAAGATTCTTTTTAAGTAGTTTTGTGAAAGACAATGATATTACTAATAGAAAGAGTAAAAGAGCTTTCTGTTTCTGTCTCGTATATAAATTTACAGGAAAGTGTTCTTCATTTTTGTGTATACACAGCTTAATATGCATAGTAATCTTTTTCAGGAAAAAGGTTGAATATTGGTTTCTCAGTTGATATTTGTGACCCATCCCTTGTTGTCTTCAGTCAATCCTGTCTGGATAGAGACAAGGATGGAACGCAGTTTCTGGCAGACAGATTCATCCCCGGTTTTATACTCTACTCTGAAATGTTTCAGAGAGGTTACATGAGTCCAAATCTATTAGCTTAAAGTTTGAATAAAAATCTATTAGCTTAAAGTTTGAATAAAACTTGATCCAGGCATTATGAGTTCTTACCTTTTGTCCTGATATGTTATAGAACCCACAGGAGCAACTACTACAGCAGTTCCGGTACAAAAGACTTCATCTGCATCCATTACTTCATCCACATGTACTGCCTTCTCTACTACCTGATTTCATAACTCAAGTGTGTGTGAAATTTAATCGAGTTTAGTATTTGATTGGTTAGAGTGAAACAGTTTGATTTTGTATTACCTGATAACCTTGATCACTTGCGATCTCCATTATACTTTTCCGCGTAATCCCCTCAAGAATTGTACCATTAGTTGCAGGAGTTGAGATTGTCCGACCCTTAATCAACCAATGATACGATTAGGGATGCAACAAAGAGACTAAAGTGGAAACACCACAATATTTACTATATATATACCTTCACAACAAAGACATTGCAAGAAGAAGCCTCCTCTAGATATTTCTTCTTGACAGAATCGAGGTAAAGAACGTCTGAAAACCCCAGGCTCTTGGCTCTGCTCAGTGCTTTCAAAACCTAGACACACATATGGTTTATCAAAACTCTTTTGCCTCTGTACTTTGAAACTAAGTTGGTTTCAACACTTACTGGGGCATAATTTGTGATACTCTTGACCCCTCCAGCTCCACCAGGAGCTGCACGGACATACTCTTCCTCAACATAGAGGTTAAGAGCAGCCATCCCTTCCTACAAACCAGTGAACAAAACATTTGCTAATCAAGTCCATCGCCAAAAAGCTTAGACAGGAAGAGAAATATAGATACCTTGAAGTAGTTACCAACTGGAGATGCATAGATAATGAACGTATATTCAGGTGCAGGGCCTAAACCAAGAATAGGACCACTTCCCATCAACAGAGGCCTAATATAC
Source organism: Camelina sativa (assembly GCF_000633955.1). Lineage (NCBI taxonomy): Eukaryota > Viridiplantae > Streptophyta > Magnoliopsida > Brassicales > Brassicaceae > Camelina > Camelina sativa. Next base: position 4,203,713 of record NC_025701.1, on the reverse strand, counting down.
AAAGTCCCTTTCCCTGAAGGTGGAACCTGACGAAACACATCACTCATCAGATCCCAAAACAAACCTCTTCAGAAAATAATATTTGTTACAAGGAAACATAATTTACCCAACGTTTGTTGGCGAGAGCGGTTTGTTTAACTGCATTAACAAACTGATCAACAGAAGGGGAAGGCATGAGCATTCGTTCAGCGCCAAGCTTCATTCGGATAGCATTGTGGTCCGGGCGAAACAGAAGAAGCTTCCCATTTTCTTTCCTGTATGCTTTTGTACCTTCATATATTGCCTACGAATAATCCCAAAAACGTCCATTGATCATACAGTTGAGAGACAAATAAAGAAACATCTAGAGTTTACAAGATCATTGCCTGTCCATAGTTTAACACTCCAGCAGAAGGACTCAGCTGTATATTCCCGTAAGGACTAAGTTCTCCTTCAGTAAATGCACCGTCTTTTGAGCATTTCATGACATACATGTAATCAGCTGGAGTTAGACCAAACCCGAGATTATCCCAATCCAAATCCACATACTCATCATCTCCATTTCTATAATAATACGAAACAACAATTATGGAAACAGAGCTTTTCAAATGGTAAAAAAGGCAATATTTACATGAATGAGTTACTTGAGAATCAGAAAACAAAACTTACTGATAAACAGGTTTCTTACGCTCATCTCTCAAGGCCGTGGCAGCTTGTGCGTTGTACTTAGCGAAAGTTTGTAGCTGACTCATCGGAGAAAGAAACAAAAAAACAGAACATAAAACATGTTGCATCTGAGATTTGAGTGTTTTCTTGGTAAGAATTATTAGATTGTAAAAAAAAAGTGTTGTTAGTTAATACCATACGAATATGTAAATGAAGAGGAAGAACCAGACTTTTGCGTAGAGATGAGATGGCTTTGATCATCTTCACAACTGCAGAGCCTCTGTTTTGGTTGTGAAAGTGGATTTCTCGTGAATTAAATAACAACAATATCAAGAAATAAATAGAGAATTTTCTTGACAAAATGATTAACCCAAAAAAAAAGGAAGAAAGTGGAAAAAAAAACACAAAGAACAGTGTCAAATTAAGTAGGCAACACGTAAGTGATTGCGAAGCGAAGCATATTATTATGTGAAGTGTGGCTGCTTTTATCTTTTGGCTAATCGTTGAATTTTGTTTTTATTTTTCTTCTTCTTTTTATCTTTTAGTGGAAATTTGGTATAGAGTTCTTATCTTGTTTTTTTTGAATTTTGTGTTATTATTATTTTTTTTCTTTTGCTTCGTCACTTGTGTCTATCTCCCCCATGATCAGATCTACCTAGATGTGTCTCTCTGAAACTAGAAATATTTTAACGTAATCAACGCTACTTCTCTTTCTTTTTTCTCGTTTTAATGGTGTAAGGTAAATGAAGAACTTCTGTGGTCTACCCTTCAAAACTGAAAATAAATCCTATTTTTGAACAGTAAAATAGTATCGTAAAGTTGCTATAAATATCAATTTAGCAATGTTTTTCTTTAGCACGCAATTACCTAAATTATTGAAACAAAATTATTACATTATTTTAGCACGCAATTGATTGATCCGCGGTTGTTATTACAATAAACACGAGATATGATAGCCACGTTAGACCCAAGAGGTATTTGTCGGATAACAACTTTATTTCCATGTCACTCATACATACATGTCGTCTTTTCAACGTCTTCGTCCCCTTTAAAACTACCCAAATGGGAGATAAACACGTTGTGGAGTTTGATAGCCACGTCAGTCTGAGATCTTCTTTATCCGATAACAACGTTTTTGCTATGGTGCTAACTAAGGATGTCCCTTTACTATGATGCTTACTAAGGGATGTAGACTCTTCTTCACACTCCTCCGTTACTTTTCTTATTATATATTTTTCCAAAGGTTGCTATCAACCCTAGTGGACATATCTACGAACGTCATTGCTTTCAAAATTCTCAAGTTTGATTTGTCGTGTCTAATCAAAGCATCTTGAATAATCTAGTATCTTAGATTCTACACTACATAGTCTACAGAAAAAGCTTTGACAATATTGTTTCTCTATAAGCGAACAGTAGATCCATGGAGGATTGATTTTATTAATATCTGGGAAGTGTATTGTGTTAATAATATATGTCAAGAAAAAAAAAAATTCTCCCAATAAAGAAAAGCAAATAACAAGGACAAAAGATTCATCTCTTTGAAGCATCAAAATTAAACATTTCTACGTTGATTCATAGCTTATTTCAAATTGAAACCATTGCGTTTACTGGTATGATTCAACAAAGTCAAGTAAAATAAGACTCCTGAAAAATTCATCAGAAAACCTATACTAACTAGTAACCTTCATCAGAAAACCTATACTAGTAAGCATGGTTTCGAACCAAAAACGATCTTGATTTATAAAGGAGAGAAAAAAAGAAGAGTGTTACTACCTCATGAGGTGTGTGTTACATCAATTAATTTGTATCATAAACAAAAGTAAATATGAATTTAAATTACTTTTTAATAACTGATACAAAAATTATATACTAACATCAATTACAATAATTGATACTGTTATTGATTGGTATGACATCATTTCATTATAATTGATGCAAATCGAAATTATTTACATCACTTTCCAAATATTGATATATATATAAATCTACTTCACTTAATAATTGATGTATTTATTAATTTATATTAACATCACTTAGAAAATGATACAAATTTTACATCATTAAAAAAATGATTTTAGCAAAGTTATATGTTAAGTTAATATATTAACTGAACTTAGATTGTTAAAAGTTAAAACTTATGTAATTATTTGTTCATTTTTATCGATTAAATAATTTTTTTCTGTTTTTCTATTTTAAATTTTGGGGAAGTCATTTTATTTTAATACATAATTTTTAAAAATAAAAACTCCAAAATAGAAATTTAAGAAAAATGTAGATCTTTTTATTTTTTTCAACAATTAAAATGTAATTCAAAAATTAAACAGAAAAACAGAAATAGAGAAAAAAATAATTATGTTATTATGATCGATTAAATTTACAACTCAAACTGACAAAAAAAAAAAAAAAAATTAAAAAAGAATAAAATAAAACAAAATAGTTTGTATCCCACATCGGCCATAGCAGCACTACAAAGTACTCCTAATAATTGCCTATATATATTATTGACTTAGCAACTATAGTTAGTGAAACTTTATAAGTTATAACAACTAAAATCGTGGGCCCATTGTAAATATAGTTTAAAATTATAATTATAGTTATCAAATGAATATAAAAGAATAAAGTGGAAAGATATAAATAATTAAATATTATACTACAAACAAAATTATTTTTCATATTATTTATTATAATATTTATTTTAACATCAGTTTTTCTGAAATGATATAAATATTTTACATTAGTTTTGATAAATGATTCAAATATTTTATATCAATTTAGTAAAAATAATGTAAGATTTACAACACTTATTGTAAATGAGGTAAATGAACATCAATTCAACTAATTGAAACAAATATTTATTTTAATTGACGCAAATTATTTGTATCAACAAAATATAAATCATTTATTAAAGTGATGTAAATTATTTTTACATCATTTAAATATGATACAAATGTATAAAATAAATGATGTAACAAACCTTTTTTTTGTAGTGTCAACAAAGAAATCTTTTCACAAGTTGATGATAAGTTAGTTATTCGGTTGTCTTTGTGGGTGTCCATCTTGGTTTCTTCATAGATGGAAAAACCATAGTCACCTGCGCTCATGTTGTCTTCTACCGTGGTGAACTGGTGATGATGAAAAATGAATGCAGGTGACTATAGTTTTTCCGTCTATAAAGAAACAAGAACCAGTTTTTTGGAAAGGGGAGCCATCACCAAGATGGACATCCACAAAGACAACCGAATAATCAACTTTATCAGCAACTTGCGAGAAGATTTCTTTACTGAGATAGAGAGAACATCCATATGAATCTTAATAAATCTTACATAAAGGTATATTTGTGAGATAACATCCATAAAATCCATAAGACCTTTATATTCCTACACATCTGTTCTTACAAAGAACATCCATAAAATCAGCAAGCATGGAAGGAGAAAAGGCAATCTTAATAACCACTAACTAAACCCTTTTTATTCAAACTAGGGGATAATCCGGGCTACGCCCGGTAAAAAATCTACCGACGTGTTATATCTACATTTCACAAAAAAACGTAGAGGATTCCTAAACTCCGAATGTTTAGAAGACTTTTTGTTTTTTTTTTCTATTTTGTAGTCATAATATATCATCTATAATTTATGTATGATGTTAAAATTATAGCATCTGATAATTTATTTTGCTCATGACAAAAAAGGAAAGTTTTGGCCATAAAAGTCTTAAAAAAAGGGTTTTGTGCAAAAAAACCCTCCAAATAATATATTTTTGTAAGAAAACCCTTCACTTCAAATAAATGCAGGTCAATACCACAATCTCAAAAGTCACCCGCAATACAACCCTTCTCTATATTGATGATGTGGCAATTTAAAAATCATGTTGTTTTCAAGACAAAAAAATGGCAAGACATTCTAATATTTGTTTTTCTAATAAACAATTAAAAAAAAAACAATTGTTTGTCTTCTCTTCCCCCAACAACTCATCTCCGAACAAATCTCTGCCGCCGAGGCATCGTCTGGAACCACCGAGATCCAGAAATCGAACATGTCATCATCTGAGAACAGCGGCGCCTAAAATTCCGAGAAAGATTTTGATACCGTCATCATCGAAGGCTCTTCCTTTACTACGACCGCTGCTGTGGCTGGTGAATCGCAGCAGGAGAATTCATCGACGGTGAACGGAGATTGAAGAACAGAGACACTCGTTGCTCATGCTATTTTGATTCCCGCGGCAGGAATGAGAAGATGATGTGAGAGAGCAATGGTGTTGGGTACAAATCCATACCTAGATCTGACTGTGGCTAATCGATAAGTGTCTAAGATCTATTCTTGTGTTGGAACGAAGTAGAGCAAGGGGGTTTTCGAATTACTCGTGTTCTTCTTCTCGGATCTCGATCGGGTTTTTGATTTCTTGTATGAGTTTTAAGTTTTGTCGAATGCTGGTTTCTCTGTCTCCATCGTCGTCTTCTGTATCACCGGAATTATGAGGGAGATTGAGAGTCTCGTGGAGGAGAAGAGATCGAGCAAGCTTCTCCCATGGCGGTTTCTGCTACGTTAGTGCCAATGGTGTGTAACTCAAGCTTCTTATCTTCTTCTGTAATTTATTCTAGTTCTCTAAGTTTTTCAGCATCAATCCAAGTGTTTGTGATTTTTAGGTTTAGTCAAATTGGGTTTGTGTATTGTGTTCTTTTTTAAGTTTCATATGATTCATCGGAGAAACTGGGGAAAATAACCAATTGATTATCCTCCGAACAAACGAAGGAAGAAGACAAACAATTGACTTTAAAAAAAATTGTTTATTAGAAAAACAAAAACAAATATTAGAATGTCTTGCCATTTTTTTGTCCTGAAAACAACATGATTTTTAACTGCCACGTCATCAATATATAGAATGGCTATATTGCGTGTGACTTTTGAGATTATGGTATTGACTTGTATTTATTTGAAATGAAGGGTTTTCTTGCAAAAAAATATTAATTGAAGGGTTTTTTTGCACAAAACCCTTAAAAAAACATTAGCAATGCGTTATGCTTTCTAGATCTTTTGGTCATCATCATCAAACACTGAACTAAAGAAGTTGTTCATGCCAGCACCCTTTTCACTAACTGTATTTTTTCAGAATCATAGTCATCCTTCAACCCTCTATATGTATATCAAAGTAATTATGGTACGGTATATATCAACCCAATTATATGTCAAAGTATCACCTACCTGGACATCAAAATACGCCCAACTATCGCAACCTCTGCGAACTATGAGATTATTCATGTGCCAACCACTCGAACGATCTTCAACCTCACCCTTTGAATTAGCATTTTATTCACTTGTATGGCTATATTTGTGATGTTATCTTTGTTATTGACATCCCTTCTTGTTGGGTTTCTGAAAAATTGTTTTGTGTGTTATCAGACGTTAATGCTCTTACGAAAAGAAAAGACCTCTAAGGTCGGCCGATGTATGCTTAAACGTTTTCAGTTTCAGTTTTTAGTTTCACAAGTCACCGAATGGTAAGAAAATGTTTAAGAGTATTACCAAAAATATAAGTTGAAATCATGTGATGAGTTTTGGTCGGCCGATGTATGCTTAAACGGTTTCAGTTTCATTTTTTAGTTTCACAAGTCACCGAATGGTAAGAAAAAGTTTAAGAGTATTACCAAAAATATAAGTTGAAATCTTATGATGAGTTATTTTTGGTTCCGTACTCCCTAGTTTTTTGTGATATGTGGCCGAGGATGGAGACTAATATTACGTACTCATGATCCCATAACTTTAGTATTTTTTAACTTTTCTTATATATTGTGTTTGATTTCAAAAAGAAAGATACTTCAAGTGAGTAGGTAAATAGTCATGGCATTAAAACGACAAACAAAGTTTATTTAAGGGAAAATTGTAAAAACAGGCATTTTTTAGGTGAGAGATTCGGGAGTAGGCATCCACACAGTGAAAGGCATTAGTTTAGCTGATAGATCACTGTTGCTGACCAAATTACCCTCTGTGTAAGCGTGGTTTTG
>NC_025701.1:4181430-4197010 GCF_000633955.1 Camelina sativa | reverse complement strand
AACGAAGCATAGATAACAAAAACAAAGAAACCCTAGAAAGCAGAATTAAAGAGAGAATCCAGATTTTAGATAATAATTGTCGGATATTACGTTACTTACATGGAGGAATTGGACATGGACATCTCTGATCTCTGTCACCTTCTTCGTTCCGCTAGCTTGCCTATCGATTTATTATTTTAGTTTTGCATGAGTATGCCCCTTTCTTCGATCAGTTTCTCTATGTTTTTACACAACAATTGGAAAACCATTGACGGCTCTGGTGGCGACGGAATTTGGAAAACCATTGATGGGCCTCTGGTGGCGACGGTTCGTTTTTGGTGGAGACAAAATCTAGCCGCCGTTGATCGGATTGGAGAGGTAGCATTGAAAAAGAGAGTTAGATTAACTGATGGGGAGATTAAGTGATTCTTTAAAGTGGATTGTTAACTCAAGGGACGATGAATGATAATTAAGAATTATAGTTCGATGATTAAGAAAAATAAGAGGAAGAGGAATAGACATGTTTAGGCGATAATAATGGGATTATAGATTTTCTTAGAATAGAGTTTTTGCCTTTGCCACGTGTCAATCTAAAAATGAGTTTTAAAAATCTGATGTGGACACTCTCAGAGGGCTCAATATGTCCCTTTTATTAGTAGTAATTTGGTATTGTTCTTCTTTATTAATAAATTGACCACGTGATCAAGTGATAAGATTCTTCATTATGATTTCGATCTAATAATAGTAATTTGTATTATTTTACTCAAATTTTGAACAAACAAAAAAAATCAAATAATTGGCTATTAGTCTACTATAGTGATGGTTGATTGTTTTTAGATTGAAATAAGCTTGAAAATGTGTGTTTAAAATAGATATTTTCTTTATTAATTGGTGCAGTTTTTCACAAATGATAATGTGTGCTTGCGGCCTTAAATCCAATATATTTATACTCGGCCGCTCCTATGATAATAATGTTTTAAGTAGTTTAGTGGTTAAGTGAGTCTCGTATAACGTGCAGGTGAGCTGTTCGAAGTACACCTATATGCCCTTATATTTACTTCTATATAAATTTTTATTACAAAACCTCAATCAGATTATATAGTTTTGGGCCTTTTTGCCTTAATATTGGTATATTTTATTATGGACTTTTGGTCCGTTATTGGGCTTCAATTTTTATTTTTTTGTCTCTACAGAAACAAGTGTTTAAAATAATACCAAAGCAAATCTGAACGTATGCAATTGCAATACAGTTTTAACTTATAGATACGGTTATCATAACTATTTCAAAAGCTTTTGATAAGCAACATTCTTATATTAAAAAAAATCTTTAGGCAATCTCCATAACCCAATCCTTGGTGTCTTGGATAGAACCAGTTTGTATTCCCACCAGAATAGATCGAAGTTGCTGTGTAACATGCGCATCTCCCACTTTGTACTCAGTCCTATAGATAAGATTATTATATCAACACATGTATGTATAAATAAATCTTAGTCTATGCAGATACATATATATATATACATGTATGTGGAGAAGAAGAGACCTTGTGTTCTGAAATGTGATGCTTCCAACAGAAGCAACCCCAGTGGCAGTTCCAGTGCAGAAAACTTCTCTTGCTTCCTTCAGTTCTTCGACCGCAACGGTTCGTTCTTCGACCTGTCCATTACATACTTGTTAAAACTCCCATGGAGTACTTATATATAGAAAGTATCTTTAGAAATCAAATTTTAAGTTTAAACATGTAAAGCCATATAAGGCAGATTGAAACTATCCAGTGTGTATGTGCTTTGTTTTGCCTCAAGAAAGGAAACAGAGTATCCTCTGTTTTTGACTCAAGGATGTAAACAACGTTAGAGGAACACAGATGTGGAATGAATACTAACCTTGTAACCGAGGTCAAGGGCGATTTCGATGACGCTCTTACGTGTGATCCCTTCTAGAATTGTCCCGTTAGTAGCTGGAGTCACTATTGAATTCTCCTGAAAGACTCTCAATAAACTTCCATTAGTATACAACAACATCATTAGAACTTTAGATGAAAAAAAGCATTCAACTTCAGTCTTAAAAAGAGTCTGTTTAACCTTCACAAGGAATATATTAGAAGCAGAGACTTCTTCAATGTTCTTCCCAGTCTCTGCATCAAGATACAAAACATCCGAAAACCCTCTTGATTTCGCTCTTCTCATCGCCTCAAGCACCTTTTACAGTTCCAAAACAAACACTTACTTTGGAACAAAAACACCTTGCTTAATAGTTAATACTTGAAACCATATAGGCTGAAAGTTTAAACTTACTGGACCGTAGTTTGAAATTGCCTTTACGCCACCAGTACCTCCTAGATAGGCGCGTGGTATCACCTCCTCCACATAAAGGTTCAACGCCGCTGTGCCTTCCTATACAAGAAATCTAATTCAAGACGACACAGATTGACTCAATAAAAGAAAGAAGAAACTCCCTTTTTTTTATGACCTTAAAATAGTTTTGAACAGGGGAGCCGAACACAAGAAACGTGTACTCTGGTGCTGGAGCCACACCCAAGCTTGCTCCGCTTCCAAACAACAACGGTCTGATATACAATGAGCCTTTTCCAGGAGGAGGAACCTAATTGAAAAAAAGTTCCTGACCTTTAAGAAAAACTAAACCAGAGATTCATTTCGAGGAGCAAAAGATATCGAGATTTTGTACCCAACGCCTGTTAGCAAGAACGGTCTGCTTAACACCTTCAATAAAGTGTTGAACAGAAGGAGAATGCATACACATTCTCTCAGCTCCTATCTTCATACGCATGGCGTTTTGCTCTGGACGGAAGAGAAGAACCTTACCGTCTTCTCCTCTGCACGCTTTCATCCCCTCGATTAGCCCCTAGGATACCCACCAGAAAAGTCGTTTTACATATTGTACCAGGCAATTTGTGTGATTTTTTGAAGCTTTTACCTGGCCATAGTTGAGAATTCCAGCAGCAGGGTTTAGCTCGATGTTGCCGTAACGGCTAAGGTAACCCTGTTCGAAGTTTCCCTCGCTACCACTTCTGGTGGCGAACATGTAATCTGTCCGTACAAGACTGAATCCGAGGTTGTCCCAATCAACATCAGCATACTCTTCATCCTCACTGCAACACATGAAAAAAAAAAGAATTCGACTATTGACTAATTGTTTACTGAAAGAAACTATTAACAGAACACACATTATTTTACCCCATTGAAGGTTAAAAGAGTTATAAGTTAACACCACCATAAGAAGAGTTCAAAACTTTTAACCCCACGAACGGGTATGGCTTTGAGTTACAACTTGCAAGTTGCAACCACCACAGTATATATATATTAAGAAGTAGACTTTTAGCAGATATTATTTAAAAACTACTGTTTCCCTATTTCTTTTCTTACGTTTTGTCTTGTAAAAATTTGAGGCGTGACTGCCTGACTGGAACTGACAATGAATAAAAGGACAAATAATGTTGTATTAGCTAGATTGGAGGGTAGTAAATAGAAATAGTGTTACCGTTCTGCCTCCGAGACATGTTCTTCTACAACAGAAGCTGCTGCCTTGGTCACATGCATACGAAATCCCCAGATCTGTATTATCTTCAAACGAAGCAAAATTAGTATTAAAAAAAAAGAAAAAAAAAATCAAGAAGAAGAGTGTATGATGGTGTCTTGTGGGAAGAAAGTACGAACCTTGGAGAGATAATTAGTTGAAGTTGTTGAAGATTGAGGTAGGCAGCGACGAAGAGCCATGTAGTATAAAGATTGTTGTACGAGAGCTTTCTGTGTGTGTGCACCACCCAAAGTGTAACTCTCAACATATAATTCTCAAAATCCAGAGGTAGCAGCGAAAATGATTAATGAGGACGTAACAACTCCAACTAAAATAATATTTGAGAAAACTATAGTGTGAGAAGCGTGGAGGATAGAAGAAGGCATTTATTATAGCCATGTTGCTATTATTACTTTTTTCGGTAATTAGACCATCCCCATCGCGGGATTGAGTGAGAGACTCTCTTATTAGCATTACAATATTGAAAAAAAATAAAATAAAAAGAGAGAGAGAGAGGGAGATGAGGCCTCGTTTCTCACAACCAACCCTCTGATACGATTCTGAGAAGAGTGTGACCAGCTTTTGTTAAAAAATTTAATCAAAAAATAACGTGATAATAAAAAAATACAGTATATTTTATTATTTCGATGCCCTATGTTCACATGCATACTCATCGATACCGATGAAAATACTTAGAATACGAAATCAAAACTTTGTTTGCATACCACAAAACCTTGAAAGAATATCTTTGTGGGGACATAAGAAAATTTCTTACTAATAATTAACAAGACAGAAAATACATGTGAGTTTGTAATTTTATATATATATATATATATATAAATCTTTTGGTATTATTATCTTTGATGAACTATCACGAAGGCTAATAATAGTTGAGTGTCATAGTTTGATTAGCAATGATTTAGTTGGGATCTTTCTTACGCTGTTAAAGGTATATGGATGTTTATACTTGTTTGATTCAACTGTAAGTGAACTCTGTACATTCCTTGTTTATAAGTGGTATTCAATTTGTTGCCCTGAGTATGGTACAGTTGCGTATAGTCACTATTCACATAAAAATATCAACGGGAAACTAAATGTATACCAGCTTTCTTTCCTCAAGTTCAACATTAAATGAGCCCTACTTGTTTCTATTTTTGATAGTACTAGAAGCTTTTATAACCAACCTATTTGTATTCTTGTCTCATCAATTTCGATACAATTTTGTTGAAAGTAGATGTACATATGGGTAAGTGGTTGTGAAAAAACTCAAAGTTGAATAATATCTACTAGACTACGTACTACACAATTAAGGATGGTAGATGCAGTTAAGTTGGACAAGTATGAGAAATGTAGGTGGTGTGTATCATTCGTGATTACTCTTATTAGTAAGACTGACTCAACTAACCAGATGATATTCTTCGATCCACTGCCTGTGATAACTTGGAGATTTCTACTAAAAGACATTTGGAGGTCTTGCATTGGGTAGATTTGAGTGTATTATGATTCTCTTTATCCCTTATTTATTCATACAATGCCAATATGAGTTACGGTGATTGTGTTTTCTGAACAGAGCCTCGACTTAAGGGAAGTTGCTTAGTTACTCGCGCTGTAAATAACACATGTAAAGAAAAAATATGATTTCACAGTGAAGTCATGATCTGCACAAGAAAACAAAGAGAAGGGGAAGGGCTTTGTATCTTTACCAATGTTACAATGAAACTCTAAAGATCTATAATGACATCAATTGGAGAATTGCCTTTGTCAACAACAAAGCTCGTCACATACTTGCTCTCTGAAGTAACAACTTCCACTGTATAACTCCCATGATAACCTCTAAACTCCAATGATCCTTCATTCTCAATCACTCCATCCACAGAAGTCAACCACTCTCGTTTAATCTCAAGAAACCTCTTCCCGGCTTCGTTAACTTCACCATCCGCGTTAACCAAATGTGAGTGTTCTCTGCTCATAAACAACTCCCAGAATCCCCAAAGCATCACTCCTTCAACAGCTGGATGAGCAAACGCTTCCCATAACATCACCTCGAGATCATCTCCTCTTACATGCTCATTTATCGAGGACACATCAAGTTCTGTGAACCAGATTGGTAAGCCGAGTGTGCTTAGCTTGTCTAAAGCAGAACGAACAATGTGACCTACAGGACTGGTTATATGTCCTTGAATCCCGATTCCTCCCACGGGTGCACCTTTTTTCTGCAGCTTGTGTACGAGTTTTATGTACTTCTCAGGGGATGACCTCGAGTCAAACCCATCTTCTATGTGGTATTCATTCAGAAACAGAGTCGCTGAGGGGTCTAACTCGTGTGCAGCCTTGAACATTTTTGCTCTTGCATCAGAGCCTAGTCGGTCTCGATAGAACGATCCGTGAAGCATTTCGTTGTTCACATCGTAGTGTCTAAATTTCCCATTGTAACGGGTAAGAAGATCTGTTACGCGGTTCTCAACCGCTGCTTCTAGCTCGAAACCGCTTAGCTGTTGGATCCAAGGTTGAATAGCAGACTCTACCTCCCACAATATGCAATGGCCTCGGGTTTGTATGTTGTACCTCTCACAGAACTCGAGCATCTCGTCTGCGTCCCGGTAATTGAAGTTCCCTTGCTCTGGCTCTGTCCAGTACCATTTCAGCTCATTACCAAACACTGCCCAGTCGAAATTGTTAAGAAAGAAATCGACAAAGTCTTCGTTATCTATATTGCTCCGACTAATGCATGACCCGAGTGGGAAACTGTTACGTCTCTGTCTGATCTTCACCGTTGCACCAGACAATTCACTAGGATCTAAACCTGAGAATTTGAGGCAAACATTGCGTTTACGAACCTGCATAACAGAGAAAGAGCATTGGTGTGGAGTTTATTTTTTTCGTTCCAAACATGTAACGAGTAAAATGTTTCGTAGGTTACCACATCAGCTTGTGCTCTGAGATAATTCAACCGTGGCTTGTGATCAACAGCAAAAATCTGTAGACCTGAAACCATAAGATCAACACCAGGAGACGGACCCTGGACATGAACCATAATTTCTTTTGCTTGCTTCTCGACTCTAAATGAACCCACAACTTCATGCCAATCGCCATCATCGACCTCAACTTTTCCTCCATTAACCCATTCACCATCAACACTGAGTGCAATATTTACGTCCTGTGGACTGGTAGTTCCTCCTGAGCCAATTTTAACCCAAGCTGAAACCTGGTATGTTAGAAACAGCTTCACTCTATCAGTTATCATCTGAGCAGGACCCATCCATGTGTCACTTCGGTTTGTCGCGAGCACATATCTTCCAGATAGATATCCATGTGTTGTTCTAAGTGAGTCTCTAGCCAGTGGAGGTAATATCCTAGGAGAGCCTTCTCCAACTTTTAAATGGCAGTCTCCAAGAGGGAACCAACCATCGATTGTTCCATCGCCTAGGTGGCTATTCGAAACTATGTTCATCCCAAAAGCATGACTCTGAAGCAAAATAGAAACAATATATGATTCATTAAACAAAAGGAGAACGTTAACGTTAGAAAGCACGAAACATTAAGATGTCTAACCTCAATATATGGTCGTCTTGAAGGAGTGTCTTTCTCTGCAGGCTTTACAACGAAATGGTCGACAAAAACATCAATCCCTGGTGGTGGTCCTTCAATGTATACAACTGCTCTAGCTGGAGATCCATTCAAGAGGAACTTTCCTTTTAACTGCACCCAATCATCGTGTTGTGCCTGAACACTTTAAAAAGGAAACAAAGCTTTCTTCAACATTTGTGGCAAGATTCACAGTTGATTAGAAAAAGAGACACCATATGGAGAACCTCACCTAGAAATGCCTACGTATTCTTCACGTTGGTCATGGTATTGAACATACAAAGTGGCCTGCAATGCGTGTTGGCTATGCGATAGACGAACAACAGAAGATACTTCATAAATGAGTTTTCGCTGGACTCTTTCTGTTATATCCTGTTCGATTCCGCTCCACTTATGTGTGCGTTCTGATGCAGAAGCAAAACACGTTCCAGAATGCGGTAGTATCTTCCCATCAGCTAGAGACTCATGTAACATAAGATTGCACCCTCTTCCAGACCAATGATTGAGGCCATCGGAAAATCTTGAATTCAGGAAGATGTGGTGATGATCATATTCAGGAGCTGGGCAGAATTCTCGGCTTCTCTGCATATAAGACAAGTGAAGAAACATATTCAATTACTGAAAACAGCATCTTAAGATCTTAAGAAGTAAAAGAAGAAAATAAGATTGAGCTAATAGATTGGTCATGTAAATGTACTCTCGGTCTCTCTATTTAACAGTCCACATTGTGTCACATTACCTCAAACTGATTATCGCTTTCGCAATGGATGGTGACAGACTTTATAAGAAGGTCAATACCAGGAGGTGGCCCTTCCAAGAAGAATACAACACGGTCAGGTCTTCCTGACAGTACGAAAGTGCCTTCCAGAGTTTTCCAAGTATCTTTCGAAGCATAAGTTCTGCAGATAAAAACATTATAAAATGTCAACATTTCTGGGTCCTCTTGTGACTATGTATCACAAAGAAATCAATGGTTCCATTACTTTCCAATTCCTTGAAATTCCGTTGTTGAGCCTTGATGCTCTAACTTAAAGTAGCCAAGACCTGCGCCGACCCTAGAACAGGTCCCGATACACTAACACGAGCAGAGACTTTATACGAATAGCCAGGAGAAACTCTGTCAGTGATATCTTGCTCCAGTCCTTGCCAGGTTTCACTTCGGTTATTAACAACCGCATATGATCCTAAGTTACAGTCGTTGCTACTAACAACAAATGAATCACAACAGTTGGCATTCCAAGAATACAACCCATCAGAGAAGTCATGGTTCTCGATTATATTCGAAGCAGGAGGAAAGACACTGGAAGCTTCTGTGTTTTCTTTGGCATCCTGTAGTGAAATTGTAAGCCACAAGAAAATGTTAAAACAAGAGGAGTTAAGCTCGCTGCTTTCTTGTAATCTGGAATATAAAGTCTAGAATCAGATGATCCCGGAGAGCTATATAATGCTTTAATGAAAGTGCAAACAAACATTTTCAACTTTTAACATTTGCTTACTTCTCAACACTCTGAAACAACCAGAAATATACATAATGTGGACGCATGACTCTAATGACACACCTATCACTCATCCAAAGGTTTATCTACTCTAATAATCGCCTTGCTCTACCCGAGTTATTCAAATTGTCAAGTAGAATAGGACAATGTAAGGAAAGGCATGCAGTTTACCTGGATAGTGGATGATTCAACGGTAACTGAGCGTATAAGGAGATCTTTCCCTGGAGGTGCACCTTCCAAATAGAAAACAACACGTCCGGGCATATTTGATATGTAAAACGTTCCTTCAAGATCAACCCACTTGTCTCTTAAAGCAAATGTTCTGCAAGTAAAGTTTCCAATTCATCAGGACTATTTACAAAAAAAAAATTCAATCAAACTCCAAAATCCAAAGATATAACCATTCAAAAAACCGTACTTTCCGACGAACAAATACTTAGTAGGCGAGTCTTCATGCTCAAGCCTCACAGTAGCAATAACCTCAGCTGATTCATGGAAAGGGCCACCAGACACACCCACACAAGCTGAAACCGTATAAGTAATTCCAGGAGAAACTCGGGTTGTAATGTCTTGTTCAAGGCCTTGCCAAATTTCGTTCCTGTTAGTTACAACGGCATAGCCACCGCTGAAGGAATCAGCAGACATTGTTGCCTCTGAGCTAAAAGGGTCAGAAGAAACAACAAAAGCTTCACATGAGTTAGGATGCCAAGATTTAATCCCAGCAGAGAAGTCACCGTTCACAACGATATTAGAATCCGCCATGACTGTGTTGCCGCCTGTACTGCAAAACAAAATTGAGTAAACGAGAGATCAATCTAAATGCAGATTATCATTCGAATCAACACGTACCAAACAATTCTAGATGAAATTGATGAAATGGGTCAACCCAAAAAAAAAGAAAAGTCAATTAAAAATGTCACCTTTGATCGAGAAAGAAGAAGATGAATAGTCGAAGAAGGAGAAGTCCAAAAAACATTAATCAGAAAGATTTTATTTTTCTCTGTTTCTCATTATAAGAAAAAGTCAAAATTGTGGTTTGACTCTTCCAGATAATGAAAAACAAAGAAGAGAGAAGCTTCACTGGGGGTCCAACACTTGGAACTTTATTGGGCCGGGCCTGTCTTTTTAAAGTTGTAATTATAAATATGTAAATCATTGTCTCATTAATACACACAAAGTTACAAACTTGGTTACTTTTTTAAACATGTTGCTTTAAAAAACATGTTACTATTACACATGTTGTTCTAGAAAAAAAAGTGACAAATCTCAGATGTGCTGAGCTGCCTGAGAGAAAAGAAAATGTCAATGGCGTTTCAACGACGACAACAATACTTCCGTAGGGGACCTTTCTTCTTATAACGACTGAGAAACTATTCCCTCTCTGACCCAATTTGATGTTTCAAGTTTTTTATAAACCCCACGTTGACACCTCGAATCTTCCCAAACCTTTTTGATTAATCTTGCTCAAAGTTTCCATTTTTAGTTGAGTTCTTCTCTCTTCGTTTCGTGATAATGGAAGAAAAAGATTGCGTGATTACAAGAAACACAGAAGAAGATATGCATGTTGTTGGTAGTGATCTCGAAGGAACCGGTGGTGAGTCAAAGAAGACGAAGAGAAGCGGGAAGAGTGGGGATAAAGAGACGAAGAAGAAGAAGAAGTATTGGATGGGTTGTCTCAGAGCTGAATCAGACGAGAGTGGTAACGTCGATTTGACTGTTGATTTCCCTGGCGAACGCACTGAGCCGACTCACCTAGTCGTCATGGTCAACGGTCTCATTGGCAGGTTCTCACAACGGTTCTTTAGTTTCCTTTGTTCTGTTTCTTGATTCTGTTCGGTTTTTTTAAAGCTGATTTTGTGGGTACAGTGCTCAGAATTGGAGATTCGCCGCGAAGCAGATGCTCAAAACGTATCCTCAGGGTCTCCTCGTTCACTGTGAGTTCTTCTCTCTCTCTCTCTATCCACAGTTGCTATTACATTTTTGCAAGAGAATGGCTTGTGATAACATACAATCATTGTAGGCAGTAGGCGCAACCATTCTACACAAACATTTGGTGGTGTTGATGTTATGGGAGAAAGATTAGCTGAAGAGGTTTGTGTTTCTGTTTCATGTTTTATACTGTCTTCTAGATCCTTTACTGTACAAGTTACTATCTTTTGTCTTTGCTTGAGTTTTTTCCAGCTGAAGTAATAATCTTAGTCTCTTTTGTTTAGGTTAGGTCGGTGATCAAACGTCACCCAAGTCTCAAGAAGATCTCCTTTGTAGGACATTCTTTAGGTGGCTTGGTTGCTAGGTATGCTATCGGGCGTCTTTATGAACAAGAATCTCGAGAAGAGCTTCCACAAAACAGTGAGGACATTGGTGATACATGCCCTGTAGAGGAACCGAAAGAGAGAATCGCTGGATTGGAGCCTATGTATTTTATTACTTCTGCAACGCCACACCTTGGTTCAAGAGGACATAAGCAGGTTATTTAGGACCAGTTCTAACTTTAAGTTTCTTCACTTGAATATGCTATCAATATGCTTAGAGCAGAGCTGAGATCTTACTGTTCTTAAGCATCTGTATCTACTATGAATTAGACCTTGATGCTGAGTTTATACAACTTGTAGATTTTTGCAGCATGTAAACTTACAGTTTGGTTAATGGGTGGCATTTTGACTTGCATTAGGTCCCGTTGTTTTCTGGATCTCACACTTTGGAGAGAATAGCTACACGTATGTCCTGGTGTCTTGGTAAAACGGGAAAACATCTTTTTCTGGTTGATAGTGATGATGGAAAGCCTCCGTTACTCCTCCGAATGGTTAGTGATTCTAGAGATCTTAAATTCATGTAAGTTCTTTCACTTCCTTTGTTTCTTTTTCCTTAACACAAATTATTGAGGCTTTGCATAGTTCAAATGAGTTCTAAGGTTATTAATACTACATTTCCTTTACTTTTTGTCAACAGTTCTGCTTTGCATTGCTTCAAGCGGCGTATTGCTTATGCAAATACAAGTTTCGACCGTATCCTTTCGTTAGGCCTTTCCAAACTATTTCACTACTTTCAATGTGTGTTGTGGCAATTGCCAAGTATTTGAAACCTTAACCTTCCATGTTATTAGACCTTGTGGGGTGGAGCACATCCTCTATTAGACGTCGCAACGAGCTTCCTAAGGTAATAACCTTTCAGTGTTTGATATCGTAATGTTGTGTGTTTTGTTGAATCGGTCTCACCTCTAGCCTTCACAGCTTCAACGCGGTCCAGTCAACGAGAAGTATCCTCACATTGTGAACATTGAACCACCGGATACTGCAAGGAACCATGAGGAAGATCAATCAGGGAGCAATTCAAACGGGTTCAAGAAGTTCGATATGGAAGGTTAGTTCAGTGGACAAACAACTTCTCACTCTCGGTTTTCTTATCTTGCCTTCCCATCATCGTAATACAATTTTCCTTTCTTTTTTTTTTTTTTTTGCAGAGGAGATGATAAGAGAATTAACAAAAGTGAGCTGGGAACGAGTTGATGTTAGTTTCAGAGGAACTCTGCAAAGATTTCTCGCTCACAATACCATTCAGGCAAGTATTCACACCATTATCATCATTTTTATATGGCGTTTTCATTGTCATCATTATTGCTGTTAATATTAACATTCATACCCAAATTTGGGAAACATTACAGGTAAAAACAAAGATGATCAATTCAGCTGGAGCAGATGTTATACAACACATGATTGACAATTTTGAGCCATAGGGGTTGTAATTATAGGAAGATGGCAGGTTCCCCACAAGTTAAATTCACTAAGGGTAACATATATCAGTCGTATTATCAAAATTCTGTCATCAGAAAATGACATGTAGAATTATTTTGGTTACATCAATAAAAGGAAATGCAAGAAATAGTTTCCATGTTCTAGCCTAGCCAAAGAGAGGCCTGTGTATCTTAAGTCTGTTGACCATAGATTGCTTAATCATATAAATGCATTAATACACTAAACTCAAATCTCTGTTTCAAAAGCAAAAGAACAAACAGAAAATTCATGAGTTGTATGTATTCTCATACTTCAATTCGACCAGATATCAGGTTCAAGACTCCATCAAATATTTCAAAAAGATTAAGATGAAACAATGAGAAACAGCTTTAGGAATCGAGCAAAAAAGTCACTGATGATTCCAACTTTGAGAAAAGAAAAAAAAAAGACTTGGCTACAGGCATTCAGACTAACATCATGAAAGTTTGGTGTGTGGTTGTTCAAGGGAATTCCACTCCACGAGCATCCACACAATCGAAGTGCCTGTTGAAAAAACACAGTATATATATATGATCATTCGCACGATGAGTACAACTTACACTGACTGATTCAATACAAGAGTGAGTGATGATCATATACCTGCAAAGAAGGCCACAGTTGAAAGATTCGCGATGGTCATCGTGTGGTAAAAGAGGTATTCGGTCAGAAAATGGCCTAAGGCATAGATAAATGATAGAAAGGTAGCCAAGTATAATGGTTTGTTTTCAGGGTTGAATGCACAAAGAAAGCAGAGAGTGCAGGTCAAGAGTGTCCATACTCCGAATGTACGTCCATGAACTTCACTCACTGCAAAACAGTTAATAAAAATAACATTTTAGGTCAAAGAACAAGACTCTTGTGAACCGAGAAGAAACCTAAAACATGAGATTTCAACTATGGAAACTAGTATTTTCTAGATAAATCCTTCTTGTTTTAGGTTCTCAAGTTGCTATGATGATGCAGAGTTATTATACTTTGTATTATCTGATTTGATAAACTAAACATCTACAAGACCTTACAATCACAATGTTTCATAACACTCTCTTTATCGCTGCAAGCTGGCAAATTCATCCAAGACAAGTTACAAAAGGAAAATGAAAACATCAAGTTGCTTATTATCTTATACATCTAACGTTATGCATCAAGTTGCTTATGTTCTAAGACATCTGATACACTTCACCAGGACACTGATTCACTTCAAAGAAAATGGAGAAAAAAAGTCATGCATTGGACTCTGTAAACTCTTATCAAAACCAACCCAAATCTAGATCCAAGTATTTTCCCCCTTCCTGACATTTAGGTTCATGGTGGTCAACTTCATACAAAGGTTCTTTGTACAACATTTAAGATTGCATATCTTTCTCGGGATATATTGCTTCAATTTGCTTTAGTACTAATTCCTGAAGCGTTGCTTTCAATCCCAACTACCTCAACTTGGTAACTAACAGGTACAGCAAAAAAAAGAAGAACATGAATATGTTCAAAGAATCATAATTCCTGAAATCTCAAGTTGACTCTATATATGAATCATAAACCGTTGACTTTCTATATGCAATGTACTACTAACAAGAATCGAGATCACATCTCCAGGAAAAATAAAACTCATATTCTAATTCCTCAGTATCTTTCTAGATCTCAAAGCTTAGGGATCCCAAATTCCATCTGCATTGGAAGACTCAACGCCGGCACACAAAAATTGAAAAGAAAAATCTAAATTTCCACACGAATTGTTCCTCAGAACCTGACATTATTATTACTCCTCTAAACAAACAAAACACGTGCCCTCAATTGACTCACTGGATACTAGAAAGCTCAGACTCCTTCCTATGTGAACATTACCCATTAGATCGTTCGAGCCAAACAAAAAAAAAAAACATGAAGCAATGTAATGAAATCAGTTAAGAACTACTTGAAATGTAAATTAAAGGGAAGAGAGGGAGAAGAAGAACTGAACTGGTGGTCTGAGAGAAGACAGCGAGACGAAGAGCCCAGATGTTGAAGAAACCAAACCAAACAGAAGCTAGTCTCAGTGAACCAACCACCATTAACCAATACCCTAACGCCTTCATCTTCCTTCCTTTACCCAATAGTTTCTTTCAGGAAAAATTGTGAGACTGACACTCCAAAACAAAAACGTGAGCGCATATGATGGGGAAATATTCCCGTCGATCAAAGCCAAGAAAGGGTAATTTCGTAAAGTTTTTTTAAAAAAATGATCAGATACACCAACGTGGTTCGCACTTCCGTTAAACCAACCACCGGAGAATCTGTTTTGGTGTCGACAACAAAAGGGAGTTGGAGTCTCCGCCGAATCGAATCGAGTGTGTGTCATTTGATTCAAGTGGGTTTGTAATTGGGCTTTCAATTATTTTGGGCTTTTGTAATAATAATGTGATGGAACTAGTTCAATTGTAACATTGATTTTTAAAATTAATAAATAAATAAGTGCACGTGTGTATGAAAGATGATGCAATGCAAGAAGAAGAAGGCCTTTTCATCCTCTATTTGAAAATGTCATTATAAAAATAAGAATACAGCTATCATCCACGATCCTCGTTCAGCTACTTATCTAAAAAACAATGGGGAGCAGGGGAGGAGTAGTAGTAGTACTACTTACTTAATTGAATCTAATTTGTCGTAAACGTGCACGCATATCTCTCGCCCAATCCCCCAAAGAATTCTTCTTTATTTTTTATTTTTTTTGTTGACCCGCACTATTTAATTTTTATTCGTTTAGAAAATTTTGCATTCTATATACCCAAAAAAAACTGCATTCTTAGCTTGATGGCCAGTATTTATAAAAAAAAGAGTAGGAAAGTTAATTAAAAAGTACTGGAAGAACATAACGCCGAGTTTACCTTTGCAGTATAAGAAAATTTCTAGTACAGTTTAATCAATGTGTGTTTTAAATGATGGGGTTCCTCGGAAATTTAAAAACGTTACAAATCTCATACTACTATCAACAAATATAGAAATGTAGAAAAGTTGGGTTAGACAGATGATCACACCCATAAAAAGAGACAATTCAAGAGTAGTAGTACTTTGTGTTTTTTTTTTTTTAAACTAACCAAGAACAAAAGTACAAAAACACTTCATGGTTGGAGATGGACACAGTCAAGAAGTTTACCATCTCTTTTTTTACTTTTGGTAATACACTTACAAGTTTTTTTTTTTTTTTTCAGATGGTAATACACTTACAAGTTACAAGTGAATAATTC